>NC_071354.1:121204510-121379510 GCF_943734655.1 Sabethes cyaneus
TCAGTAAGGCTTGCATTTAAATTAAAATGATCTACTGAAATTGAGAAATTGCAATTGAACATTATGCAAATTTACTGCACTCATGTTGATGAAGTTTTTGGCTTCAGGAAACAGAAAAAGAAATATCTTGTTATCCCTCATATAATGACAGTTTACTACGAAATTTCGCAAGACTTATAAGATTAAAGAGTCTAAGAACACAGGCGAAAATTTCGAAAGAAGCTTTTAGCACAAATTCTTTTTCTGTGTCTAGCTATGATAAAAATCATGCAAAATTTCAGCAACGCTGGCAAATGGTTATGGTTTTTGGTGACAAAACAAGATATGTTTCAATCTTCATAAGCACCCAGAAATCAAAAATATCTGTGAAGCGCATCGGCTCTTTGTTCTCGCTTATATTTTGTTTTAGCATCGATTTGTTTTGGTTTTGTTATCATACAAATATTGTGGTATATACCAAACTATGGGCCCTATTCTGTAAGTCACGCCGAGTGTAACATGTAAGTCACTCGCGACCCAATTTTGTTGACTAACTCGACTGAGTCTATCGCCAAAAAGCTAGTGACTAAACGGTTAGCAAATGACGCCTGAGCTAGCTTTGTTTTGGTCGTGCATTGAGCCGCTATATTGCCCGTTCTTCTTGCACTCGACACTCGACAGTGACTGAGTCGAGCCGAGTTGCTCGACGTGACTTGCAGAATACGGCTCTATGATGTATATAGATACATAAGTGTTGTTTTGTTTCCAATTCATGAATAAGCTGGATTTTACCATCGGCAACGAATTAGTATGTGGAAAAATTAGGAATACGAAAAACGGATTGGTTTGGTGGTCTTCTTATTCAGTAAATTCTAATGAGTATTTGTCAGAACTCATCCCATTCTAGGCAAAAACCACGGAGTTTTCTAATCCACAGAATATGCTGAACAATCTGCCAATGCATGAGCAGACATTAGAATCTCAATAAACGAAGTGTTTTGCTATCAACCTCTCTTTCAGCACTCTTTTTGCCTACCAAATATCGCTAAATCGAGATCCCGCTAAAATCCCGCTGAGTTGTTTAAGAAAACCGCTAGATTCCCGCTAGCCGCTGTTTGGTTATTAAGTTCCGCTGTCCGACTTGAAATCCCGCTAAATCTAGCGGGAAAACCGCTGATCTGGCAACGCTGCCTCTACGGGTACGAAACTTACTAAGTATAACTTCTAGTTCAATTCGAAGTAAAGATTCAAGTTGAAATCACTCTAATGGCACCTACCCGAATAGCACACTTTTGTCATTTTTAGTTGCTGTAACCTATTCATGACTGAAATTAGTCATTATTCGATTACCATAACTTGTTTATAACAACTGTGCTAGTAGGGTCTATATCGAGCTGTAATGAGTGACAGCGTGACGAATATTCCGGGCTCAAAATTTGACAGCGGGCTCAAATCAGACTACTGGCAGTTGAGTGGAACGCAGTGGTTGTTGTTGTTGTTTTTTATTTACGACACTTTACACTCGCTAGTGCATTCCTATCGGGAAACGTAGTGGTGAAATGCTATCTGTTTTTCGCACACACGAGATGTTCGCACCGAAAACATGATTGCTTGCCGTTGGGGTGGTAGAAATTGAGCCAAACTGATGTCCAATATCATTTGATCATCAATATCAATTTGATCCGTTCAATTTTAAGCACAATTTCGTGCTTAATTCTAAGTTAAATTTCATTTCTCATTTCAAATTCATTATCAAATCCAATTTCATCCAATTGTGTGTCTAATTTCAAGTGCCATTCTAGCTCCGATTTTAAAATTTATTTCAAGTGCGATTAATTAGACAACTCGAAAGTTGCTTTGAACTACGCGCAAGTGCTGAGTGAAGCTCTACTTTCCTCTATGGAGCTAGCTACCTTGGCACTCAAAGATGGATGTGGTTGGATACGCTAGGCCGTTAATGAGGCCGCAACCGCGTTGTTTAGTGAAGAAGCCCTGAGTGTATGAAATGACTATTGACGGAGATGAACTGAAAGTAGTTGATGAGTTCATAAATTAGGGATCTCTGGCAACCGCCGAGTAAGGAGATTCAACGACGCATTCAAGTTAAAAGTTGGGTCTACTTTTCCCTTCGCAAGTCATTTCGATCAAGGAGCATATATCAAGTTTGAACGAAAGGTTTTGCAAACTGCAAACAGAGAGCAGCCCAGGCGTATGAACCACGAGCTGCAGACACTACTTGAAAAGCTGTCCATCGCACACCTGTCGGCCGGCCATGTTGTAGGAATGCACCATCAACACCAGGTTGAAACTGACTTGCGAGTTCTTGCACAATCCACCACGTAGCATCTTTTTTCTTGTCTCCCTTGCTGATAGCGCCATCACTGCTCTCAAATGTGCATACTACCGAGTTTCAACGCAGTGTTAGACTTTCATCTATCTCAGCAAGTGTCACGTTCTAAATTTATTTCAATGTTTCGATGTTTACTGTATTAGGTGTTAAGGGCCATTAGAGCATTGTTGCATGTTGGTAGAATTATGATAAAGTAATAAATATTTTTCTGGCGCTTGACAGATTTTTTGACGGCTTTTCCACTGGTTTTCGGTGCAATTCCCATGATAGTTAAGATTAGTCAACTTCACAGTAACTTGCCATAGCGTTCATACTTTTGCACTTTAGCCATAGCATTTGGCTCCACAGCATGCACGATGCACGGTTGAATTAGATGTACCCTCCCTCCTGCCATTAGAAAAATAATTGTCCACCGAAAACCGTGAACCACGATTTCTACTAAAAAGCACCCTGTTAGTGTATCGATACCAATATCGATACCTCTAGTATCGATATTTGCCGCCCGATATTTCAGCCGGATCGATAACTTCAGAGAATTAGTATCGATATTCGAATATCGATACTTCTCGCAGTATCGCCCAATGCTAGAGTGGAAATTCTTAATGTTGTTTTCCACTCCTGTCGTAAAATACCCGGCACGCACATCTGGCAAGATCGCATCCCAGCGCAGCGTGGGAAAAGTAAAATATGGAAACCGTGGGAAACTACGCTATCACTCTCTCCGCTTTCCACTATTCCAGTACACCGATCGATGCAGCGTGGGAAATAGGATCACCCGCATGGGGGTGGCTGCTAGGATAAGTTATAAATAAGAGCGTTAGGATTAAGACAATTCAGTTTGTAACTCGGTAGTTGTACCGTTGTACATATATGTAAAGATGGTTGAGATAAAGCGGTGTAATAACCGAAGGCTACATAGAAGAGTGTAACACTGACGAGAGTTAAAAGAGTAGTCTTGATTCGGCCGCGTTCGTGAGCAGACGTGATTTAGGCCTACGCGAGTGTCTCTATATAAGTATATAGTACCAGTTACAATGGCGACGAGGCTAAAGATTGATGAGTTTTATTTCTAAAAAATCAGTGATTTTTGTGAGTCCAAATATAAATTTAACTGTGAAAGTCTTTAACGTAGTGCTAGATAAAATCGATGAAACAAAATTAAGAAAAAAAAAGTTACTATCAAAGAGTAAATGGAAAAAGTGATATTTTTACAAAATGGCGTATTTTCTCGTATAAGCTGGGTGCGAATCGTTGATGCAAGGGGTTGAGTGGGGAAACGTATACGTGTACAATAAAGAAGCAGGAATAATGTACATGTGATGGGTAACGGTAATAATGTACGGATGTAATAGTGGGCTGGTTGCTAATTCACGCTTGTATGATGGTAGTGGTAGTGAAAAATGCTGATGCCGGATGGTGACCGGAGTATGGGTTGGTCTTGGAATAATGAAAAAAAAAATGTGTATTTGCTGTTGTTTTAAGGCTTCGTGCTCAAGTAAATGTACTATGTACAAATCGACCTACTCCGTGCTACAGCAGTAGTGGTAAAGTCAGCTACGTGCTTATGAAGAAATTTATTACTTCGTGTAAGAGTTTACAAGTTGCATGCGCGAGATCATTGTCTGCTTCGTATTTGGTTGCTTGCTTCGTGCTAGAGAGAATCCATGCGCAAGATGTCTCATTGGGTGAACAACCAGCTGAAAGCTTTAGTTGGAATTGTGAGCAGCGTTACCAAGAGAGTTTTCTTCGTGAAATGATATACCATATGGTAGTAAGCTGGTGCAAGTGCAAGCTCATAACATTGCAGATTGAGTATGCTAGCGAGAGAAATCGTCTGTTATGTATTGGTATGGTTGTAGATTAGACTATCGATATTGAACTAAGGTATGTATATATGAGCTATGTGTGATACGAGGAAATGTTTCTTGCTGACGGTTCTGTATAAGGCAATAGGCAACATTTATTTTTTTTTACTAATTAATGGGGGAAAACGTCCAGGAGTAAAACGAAATGGTTTTTTACTGTTGATGCCACTGTAGAATATAGTTTCTAGCATTCCCATGTACCTATAAGCGATACATAAAAATGTTTGAAGCATTGTTTATTGTTTTGTTTCACAGATGCCGCTGTAATGCCACCATTTAGAGTTGGCACAGATCCGCGAAACGACTGGCTGAAATGGAAAAAAGCTTTTGCTAGATTTCTCATTGCGAATGAAATCATCAATGACGAAGAGAAATTTAATTTGCTTTTAGTACTTGGGGGTATCGAACTTCAAACCTATTTCGATAAAGTAGACGAAGTTGGTATCGCGTCCAATGACGGCTTGGAAATTCAAATTTTAAAATACGATTCGGCTGTGGTTGCGATTGACAACTACTTCGCGCCTCAACTAAATAAACGATTTGAACGACACCAGTTTAGAGCTATGAAACAAGACCAAAATGAAAGCTTCGAAGATTTTGTTTTTAAATTGAAAGACCAAGCGAATCGATGCAAATTTGTAGATGCTGATGACATGATCGTAGATCAAGTGATTGAAGGTTGCTACTGCTCAAATTTAAGAAAAAAGCTACTAACTGAAGAAAAAAGTTTGATAGATGTTTTACAGTTAGGAAAAACATTAGAAGAAGTACAAAAACAAACACGACAATATGTGCGACCAGCTTCGTTTAACGAAATCGCTGAAAGCTCTATAGTACATAAAGTAACGAATACACGACAAATGACAAACACAGAATTTATTCGCAAATGTTACAATTGCAACAGGCCTGGACATATAGCAAAGGATGTACAAAAATGCACGGCAAGAAACGTTACTTGTTTTAACTGCGGGATGAAAGGTCATTTTAAAGTGTGCTGTAGGAAAAGAAAACATGACGATTCGAAGAAAAACGATGGAAGAAAAAGAAATGTGTATGCTATTGTGGAAAGTACAGGCGAGGAAACGCCCGTTCAGAATAAAGCTATATTATATGTTGATGAAGGTAACAATTCTGAAACATTAAACCTCAACGTCGGAGGTATTCTAACCTCCATGACAGTAGACTCGGGCTCACCAGCAAACATAATACGTGAAGATACCTACCATAAACTTAAACGCCAGGGGGCACATTTCCTGAACGAACGAAATGAGGATGAAATAGAAGCTCGTTACGAATCTTTCGCTTCCGAAGAAAAAATTCGTTTTACAAAAGCTTTCGAAACTGAAATCAGTATACCTGGTGAGGAGACAGGGGTTTGGGCCCACATTCTTGTTGCACCAAAGGGCCAAACAGATTTGATGAGCAAACCTACAGCTTTCGCCCTAGGGGTGTTAAAGATTGGATACAATGTCAATAATGTTGTGGATAGGTCAGCTGAAGTAAGTCAAATGTACGAGTTTCCGAAGGTACCGGATACCTTGGTAAAAATTCAAATTGATGAAAACGTTACTCCAGTTATACAACCTGCGCGTAGACTTCCTATTGCAATGGAAGCGGACGTAGAAAGGGTTATTCAAGATCTACTTGAGAGTGGAATCATCGAAAGAGCGAATAGTTCATTATCATGGGTATCACCATTGGTGCCCATTAGGAAGAGCGATGGACGGATCAGACTTTGCGTAGATATGAGGGTTGCAAACCAAGCAGTAATTCGCGAAAATTATCCTATGCCAAACATTGATGCTGCCATGGCGTCTATCAGGAAAGTCGCTAAACTGTCAAAAATCGATTTAGAATCAGCATATTATCACTTTGAACTCGAGCCACAAAGCAGAGACATTACGACGTTTGCAGCACGAAGTGGAGCATACCGGTTTCGTAGATTAATGTTTGGTATTAAATCTGCACCGGAGTTATTTCAACGCGCGATGGAAAACCTTTTTCGTGGAATTGACGGCCTAATAGTCTTCATGGATGACTTTCTGGTTCACGGTTGCTCTGAAGAAGAGCATGATCTCAGATTAGAGCTAGTATTGAAACGGATTAAAGAGTTAAATATGAAGATCAACATGTCAAAGTCTGTTTTTGGGGTAAAAGAGGTATCATTTTTGGGACACGTAGTGTCAACAAATGGCATCAAACCAACCCAAGATAAAGTACAAGCAATACTAAACTTACAACCACCGTAAAACCTAACCGAATTGAAGTCATTGTTAGGAATGATAAATTTTGTTGGAAAGTTTATACCAAATTTAGCTACGATGGTTTGTCACATGAGAAGATTATTGGGGAAAGACACTGTCTTTTCATGGAAGGAAAACCAGTCAGAAGAACTGAATCAAATAAAAAAAATACTCGGAAATGTTCAATCGCTTGGATTCTATGATCCTGATGATGAAACACTATTGATTACAGACGCGAGCCCAGTTGGGGTCGGAGCGCTTCTAGTACAAAAGAAAGGTAGTTTTTTTGTAATTAATTGTAATTAAGATTTTCAATTTTCGAATTCATTTCCAAAGGTGAAATATCTAGGGCAATTTATTATGCATCACGAAGTTTGGCAAGTCACGAACGGAAGTATTGTCAGACCGAAAAGGAGTGTTACGCAATCGTGTGGGCCATGGAAAAATTGTATATTTATTTGTACGGAAAGCGGTTCACACTTGTGACGGAAACCACTCCAATATCTTTTCAATCGTGTAAAATCTAAACCGTCAGCCAGAATCGAAAGATGGATTTTGCGACTACAGGCATTCGATTTCGACGTGAGATATGAACCGGGGACTCAAAATCTTGCGGATTCCCTTTCACGATTAGCAGTAGCAGACCTGAGTTGCACCGGGGAATCAGATGTTATTAAATGGTTAGTTGAGGAAGTAAAACCTACTGCTGTACATCTAGAGGAAATAGAGATGGCAACGCTGAGGGATAAAGAGCTTATGCTAGTAAAGGAAGCTATAAGCACTGGAAATTGGGACGACGTTCCAATCTAATATCGTACAGCTACGATCAGAGACAATTTAGCACAATATGGTGAGCTGCTTCTAAGGGGGGACCGAATCGTCATTCCTAAAGATTTCCAGGACAGAATTGTAGGATTGGCACACATCGGTCATCAGGGAAGTACAGGAATAAAGGCACACCTTCGGTCAAAGGTTTGGTTTCCAGGTATGGATAAACTTATCGAAGAAAAAGTTAAGAACTGTAAGCCATGTCAAATGACTTCCCTGCCAGATAAACCTAATCCGATAATACGTCGTATGCCCACGGAGCCATGGCAAGATATAGCCATAGACTTCAAAGAAGGATTGCCATCATCGGAATCACTACTCGTTGTAGCCTGCTATACCAGCAGATTTATCCAAACTGAGCCTATGAATCCCGCGACATCTCAAAAAGTTATAAGAGCTTTGTTGAAGATGTTTGCATCATTTGGAATTCCGCGTTCAATAACTGCGGATAACGGGCCTCAATTCCGAGCATCGGAATTTAAACAATTTTGTGTTGGATTCGGTATTCATTTGAACCTCTCGACACCATATTGGTCTGAACAAAATGGTGCTGTAGAAAGACAAATGAGAAATTTAGGACGTCGAATAAAAATCAGCGTGATTCAAGATTCTGACTGGAAATCAGATCTACTGGAATATCTGCTTATGTACCACTCAACGCCACAAGAAACAAACGGAATTTCTCCTGGTCAGATGATGTTCGGCAGGGAATTAAGAAATAAAATACCTTCTGTATACAAGAACCAGAGCTTACTGTTGGAATCTGCAAAAGACCGTGATATGATACTGAAGGAGAAGCATAAATTGAGAGCTGACTCTAAACGTAATGCAACACCACATCGGTTACAAGTAGGGGACACGGTAATTATGAAGAATATAAAAACAGGATCTCTACAGCCTACTTTCGGAGAAGAAGAGTTCGACGTGATTGATGTAAAAGGTGGGGAAATCACAGTGAAATCGAAGGATAAAGGTAAAATATATAAGAGGAATAGCACCCATTTTAAAATTTTGAAACCAAAAGAAAAACAAGAGGGAGAAGATGAGGTGAGCAGAGATGTGTATACAGCGAGAGAAGGGGAAGCCAGCAAATTAAATAGCAGAAAAAGTCAGGAAGAACAAAAGTCAGATACAGTTAAAGAAGGCAGATCAGTAACCTTGCCAAAAAGGTTTGAAGATTTCATTTTGAATATTATCTAATCCGGATATAATAGTATATATAGAAAATATATAGCCATTCATGAATACAATAAAATGACACATGATGTTAAGACGACGTTTGGATTATATATATAAAAGATACTCAAACAGAAGAAAAGGTAAGTATTCAGTTATTGATATGTATATGTTCATGACTAAAAATTGGGAGGGATGTACCGTTGTACATATATGTAAAGATAAAGCGGTGTAATAACCGAAGGCTACATAGAAGAGTGTAACACTGACGAGAGTTAAAAGAGTAGTCTTGATTCGGCCGCGTTCGTGAGCAGACGTGATTTAGGCCTACGCGAGTGTCTCTATATAAGTATATAGTACCAGTTACAGTAGTGAATAAAGAGGGCGTAAGTCCTTTTCCTCAAATTCACAATGACTTTTTCTTAACTGGCGCCCGAAGTGGAAAGTGCTCAGTGAAACTACTAAGAAGAGTCACAACGTTAGAGTTTCGTGACCACTTAGAATAAAATCCATCCTACATCAAATAGCGGAACTGTTAGAGGTTTTCCGCATTTGTCACTTCAACGAAATCTAGTCTAACCGCACATAGCAGCCTTACGAGTCAGGTCCGTAGTATCCAGAACAGCTAACAACTTGTATCTGGAAAAAAGGAAACTACCGGTCGTACTGGGAGGACAGAAAGTCACACGCTGGTTCCACCTCGACCTAGATTCAATTGCAACCCGGCAATTGGTCGAGTTCAACAAGATAATAGGACCCGTCAACACCCTGAACACGCGCTTGAAAGGATCTCCAGATTTTCCACTGGAAGAGGATTGGAAACGGAGTCTACGTGTCCCGCAGTCTCGCATACCCACGAGATGTTCATAATTATATTGTAAAAAAATCAAAATAAATAAAAAATTATAACCAATTAACAAAGTAGTAACTAATAACAACAAAAATAAAGTGAATTTAATTTATTTTTTATCAAATATTCTGGTTAAATTTATACACCTAGAAGGATTAAAATCCTCCGACATTAAATCGTGTGTTCCACTGGTAACAAAGCGCACTGCTAACTTTTGACAGGCATAAATTGCTTGACCGTGCGTAAGTTAAGTTTACTTGACAAAATAGATGAAATTTACATTTGCGACGATTCTAGCGAAGTATTCGTATTTGTATAATTCATCGCATTCGAAAGAGTGAGAAATTTGCAATACTTTACGAGAACTAGAAGTAGTTATTGACTCATCAAAATTCATCAACATACACTTCACGACATAAACAAAATACAAATTCGCAACGATCACTAGCCAGATAAAAAGAACAGCTGTTGAATAACCCAGCAAAAATAGCAAAATTTAAAAAAAATACCTCTTGACTATCTCAGTCCCCTGACGACAAATTGCCTTTCACCACAAAGCTAATTCCAGAAACCAGAACTACTGACGGCAACTAATCTAGTTTGCTAATTTCAATGAATTGATTTTTCAATAATTAATATTGAATCGAAGTTTTGCTTTGACGACAAATTGTACTACTTTATAAACTGAACTAAAAATAAATGCAATACAAATGCATCAAACATCTTCAAATTATTTTAAGATTGTTTAAATTGCAAACAGTTTAACAGAATATGAGAAGCGTTACAGGATAGTTGAAGAATATAATTGAATGGAGTTTCTTTCGGCTTTACAGTCATAAAAAATAACTGAACAATAGTGTTTTTGACGTAGAACTACGTCTTACTTTAATAGAGTGGCACGTTGGAGTAGCAAAAATGACCGCGACACGACAAAGTGATAGATTTTGAACGCTTATAGCTCAGCTAATTCTGAATATATTTTTATGGTTTGCATACCATTCGAATCACAAAATATCAGCCTTTTATATAGTTTTTATTAGAAGATTGTATTTTGTATGTAACTTCTGGAATGTCCACGTAAAGTTGAACAATTTTTCCAAATTCCCTACAGTATTCGTTTAATCGTCGCCATAGTTACCATATGAAATTGTTATTAATAACATACAATCAATTTAAGTGAGAATTGAGTGATTTTGTGCATCTGATTCTACAATGTCTCAATTGCTTCAAGCAAAATATATGCGTAAATACCGCAAGCGAGCCCGTGAGCAGGCATTATTAACTGGACCAGCTAAGAGGCCAGCGTTGACGGTGGCAGAGCGCTGTAAATTCTACCGTTTGAGAAGAAAAGGAAATCGTAGCGATTCAATGTATTCTGAAGTGGGCAATACATCGTTAAATGGTGCATCGCACGAAATAGCTGGTCCCTCCAACGTTGAAGTGTTGCGTGAGGTGACCGCTCCGGCGCACGTAGAGGCCAGCGTATCGCCTAACGTAACAGGTGAGTCCTATAGAAGCCGAAAAGATGTAAAAATGTAGGGTGCGGGATCTGTCATCAAACATTTTCGGCTTGTTTATGGATATATCATTCTATGCTTTCAACTTGCCGGATAGAATATTATAAAAAATAATGTAGGTTTAAAATATTTATATGTGAAATACTCGCAACCTGTGCTTTATTATCATTGCTTACATACAACTTCAAAAGTGTTACGGGTAAAGTATTGTTTTGATAAAAATACGATGTTTTCTACAAGGAATCCTAAGTAAAATTTACTTTGTTGAATAAATAAATCGATAATCATCGACACAATATTTGATGGATGCTGCATACAGCTAGATATTTACTGCCATGTTCAGCATTACCAAAATAAGTTTCGAGCAAACAAAGTCATTAGTTGTCTCTTTTATTGCTTGAACGATACTGTTTATCACGTTTATACGCATTCCTCTGTTACTTGATTTTTATAATCATAACATGTCCTGCTTGCGGCGGCATATGAGATAATGAGTAATGCGTCAGACCAACGAACAATTTTTCGATATTTTAACCAAAATTGGGAATGGAGAGCAACTCGATCCTGATGAAACTAAGCTCATATAGGGTAGGTTCCGCACAGCGCACAGTAGACGTAGAAGATGGTATCGAAAATGGCGCGATTGGTGAGTTAAAGTATGTTGAATATAGCGGAGATGATCCACGGCAACACATTGTCAAGATTGGGCTCAAATTTGAAAACGACTCCATTGGAAAGGTCTTGCGGGTCAAATCGAGGCCCACTGTGTACTCTAAGCCCGACGTTCTTCAGCCCGATTGGACACCTATTGAAAAGCGATCTGCAAATATTAAGCTAAGTAGTAGCATTAAGTGCAAACGTATACAATTTCCTTTAGTAGGTGCGAATGCTCTTACTGGATAGGAACAGCAGTTGGTGTACGTGGGAATGTCAAGAGTTACATCGATTGAAGGATTGTACTTGACGAATAACAGAGGCATATTTAAGTTTTACCATGCCAAGGGAACTGCATCACCGAGAATCCAGGAATTACGGACGGAACTTAGGCGCCTGGAAAACCACAAATTGGTTACTTTAGATACTGAACTTCTAGAATTTATATCTAACGTAAGCCATTTTGTTGTACTGCTGAGCCTGAATGTACAGTGTCTAAACGCACGTACATTCAGCAGATATTTCAACCGATGCGGTTCTCAGACAGGCAGATATCCTTGCGCTCAGCGAAACATGGATGGAGTAATGACGTTATTTCCATATCGACATTAGTGCCAGGAGCTTTTCCTTACCAACCGGTAAGAAGATGACACCATATACCTGATTTTAACGGCTAGTAAGTTTCTGATTAGCCAAATCAATTTTTTATAATACTTGTTACTCTGTAGTGTTAATTCACCACTATCTTAACCAGAGACAATGTGATTTCTTCCCTTGAACCCTTTAAACAATCCAGTTGAAATATTCGGACAAGCGACATCAACTCGATAATGTTGCCACTGGAAATCAGATGTAAGAAAAAGAATGTCATTTATGATTATACCATACATTACTTTAATTCACAGTGTCAAACAGAAAACTTAAATTATCAGCATTATCATGATGTTTGATTTCGACCCCGCGCTGCTCTAAATAACGGTTTAGCATGTGCCAGATAGCTTTTAATTTACACGATGCGAAGTTCTGCAGTATGTAATGTAATGTAATAATCTGATCTGCAAATTCATAAAATCAATAATCATTTCTATTTCACAGTGCCTATCTATGGCCATTGTAATGCGCAGTTACGGTTACTTCTTTCAAATATTAAGACAAACATTTTACGTCTTTTACGTAATGGAGTCACTGGATAGTAGCTTTCAGTATGATGTGAGAATTATAATTTTACATCTGCTAACACTATGCTTTTTCTCTACAGCACAAAGTAGCCAATCCAATCGTTTCAGTCAATTTTAAGCTTTCAAAATGGTTTTTTTCAGAACCATCATAACTGTCAATGAAGAGTATTATGATTTCCATCTAGGACAGGACATGACATGTGACTTTTTCTTCTTCTTGTTTTTGTTTTGGCGATTCCCTTTCAAAATTTACTACGGCAAGCGAAAAGTGTTTCCAAGAATGCAGCTGCAGTTTATGATAGAAGCCTATTGTCCTAATTGATCACTAATTACACAAAAATAGATCCAATCTGATCGAATAATACTTACATTTCGATTAAGTTACGATAAACAAACGATAAACGACGATAAACAAACTCTTAAAAACCTGGTAACGTGAAAAACTTGATTGTTTCAGGGTTTGCTGTGGTTTCCAGAAACACTTTTGCGCTTCCCTTGTGAATTTTTGTTTCTACAGTTGCACACATGAAATCAGCCAATCAGGAAGCTGGCTCTTTTTTGACAGCAAATTGGCTCTTTTGCGATACAACGGTCATGTCCTGTCCTAGATTTCCATTAGCAATCAATTTTCTCATAAGTGTGTCTAGATTGGCAACTAGTTGCATGCAATTGTTTCTAACTGTTGCTGATGTTTCCAAGTAACTATGGCAAATGTGCAGGTAGCGCCAGAAGCAACATTGAGCAAAAACTAGCAACATATCGCATTCCCAACGTACCCAAAATTGCCCATTCTAAACGCACCTTTACATTAATTTTGCGTAGTCCTACGTTGAATATGCGGTCGTGTCTTATACACAACCCCTCTGATTTTTCTCTTCTACCGACGTTTTAAATAATACAAGGTACCAAGGTGCTCTGCGGACCGTCGCGTCCCAGATAGACGTGAAAACGGCTACTACAGTGCTTCGTCGACCGGTAGTGAAAATTGCAGTTCTGGATGTAGACAGTATGGCTGCAGTAAACTCCGAGCAATACGGGCCGGGGGATGTTCCTAACAGCAACTGTTTGGCCACAGGCATCGAACGAGATCCGCTTAAATTGGCAACACAACAACCTGCACTAATTTAAATACGGAAACAGCAGTCAGTGAGAGGCAGGGTCCAAGCGAAGTGAAACGGTGGGTGGCATTTTACACCCGGTTGTCAATTCGAACACTACAACTCTGCATCGTGCTCCTGAACCAATTTTGGTATATATGTGTCAAGGTATCTACTAGTTATCACGAAGCGGATAAAGTGGTTCAAAGACAGTAAACCGATAGAGGTGGAGAATTTTATTTATGGTCGTGGACGAGCATCAACGAAACAACCGGATACGTGGAAGAGTTTTTCGAGTCTATCTGGGACGCGATGGTAAGGTCCGCAGAGCAGACGTAAAAACGGCTACTACAGTGCTTCGTCGACCGGTGGTGAAAATTGCAGTTCTGGATGTAGACAGTATGGCTGCAGTAAACTCCGAGCAATACGGGCCGGGGGATGTTCAGAACAGCAACTGTTTGGCCACTGAAGCATCCGGATCTCGTTCGATGCTAAATTGGCAGCACAACAACCTGCATTAATTTACCAGTGGGAATCGCACTGATAATTGATAACACACACACCCAATAGCGCGTAGTTTTTAGGTTAAATTATCATTTGGGCCACAAGGCCTGTGATGTACAAATAAATAAACAATAAACAATAAACACCCACACACACAAACCTATACCTTTTAACACAATTACAGATTACTTAAAGATCAAATCTCAGACACACAATAGTCAGAAAAAGTACAGCACACAGAACAGTCACAGAAAAGTACTTAACTGATTAAAATTGTTAAACAGGGACTGTTTAAAACTAAAATAAGGACTAGAAATGTAAGTTTATTAAAATTCAGTGTACCTTTACAAAACAAACAAATTAAAAAAACATTTATCTACAGCTTAAAGCAGACTCTAAAATTACACGAGTTGTCGCTACGGGATCGCCCGAAATTGAATCCAGTTTCGCACTCCAACAAGGCCTATTAAAAATAAAGTGTTTCAGCACAAAACTTTCTGTCAAAATTTTTTAGATGTACTACCGAACATTTTCAGTTCAATTACATAATATTTATATCAGTAAAGCTTTAAAATAAACCGAAAAGGACTAAACCAAGGGGCCCCAAAAAAGCCCATTAGCTTATGAGTGAACGAACAATTTGGTCACATTTTAGTTACACCTAAACGATGTTAATTGAAGTTGGAAAGGCAAATTTGATATAATTAAGCAAATCTGCAACTGGAATTGAAACAATAAAGTGTTGTGGTTATTATAGCGTATCTATCTCTTATGAGTAGCTCTACCGAATTGGGCATGATAGAACAAATATATCCTAATCGTATTTTCGAGCTATTAAACAATGGTTAATCCTAAATTACGTCTCGCAAGAATTGGATACAACGACATATTCAACTACATTTCATTACAATAATGTTTTACAGCGTAATTGCTCACGATCTGTGTTTTATATAAATTATTAAGTCGCCCGTTGTGATCTGATTTTGTTACGCTATTTTTGAATGAACCCTTCGTACAAATATTGTTTTTTAAGGCTTCTTGAAATGCTTTAACATTTCTGTAAATTAACTTACACAATTTTCTGTTATTTTATGCTTTTTAATCAAATTTCAATATAGGTCCCACTCGCCCCGATAAATGGGGCAAGTGGGACCTATCGCCATAATTTTGAAAATTCACCTCCAGATTCATTTCATGTAAATGGATAGGCCTTTTTCGTAATTAATTTTTCGAAGTGATACCACTGAAGAGTTTCTGTGCTGAAAGAATTTTGAAATAATCATAGGTATAGATAACACAGTGGAATACACCCAAACTATGCATTTTTTAGGTCCCACTTGCCCCGGGGTACCTTATATTCTTTTTCAAGACCCTACAAAACACAGACATTTTTAATTCGTCATGGTTCAAATATTTCCATTGCCATATAATTCATACCCTCAAATACTCAAATTCTGACTTAAGACAGTAAATAAACAGATCGAAAAACTACTAAATGACAGCATAATAAGACCATCCCAACTGGATCAATCAAATAAAAAGAAGTATTGATTAGTTATAAACTACCAAGAGGTCAATCCAAAGACTATCAGCGATAAATATCCTATCCCTGATACCTCAACTGTTTTAGCTAACAATAACTATTTCACAACGTTAGCCCTAACATCTGGATTTCACCTGTCACCCAATGTCACAAAAAATATAGAAAAATTAGCATTCTCCGTCAACAATGGCAAATACGACCGTGCTTAAAATTATCAGTTGATACTCATAAAATTGAATATCAACTCGCTCCCTATGTAGCTGATATTTATCAGCATGAAAATCAATTTGAATATCCAGTCACGATATTATTGGAACAGATAATCATTATGTCATCTCTAAAACTGAATATCAAATATCAGTATCAACGAATTCAAAAAGAAAAATGATACACTATATCAAAAATTTCAGTTACATCTCGAGGTGTTGATATTTTCACTAAGCGTTGGTTGTTTTCACCATAAACGTTTGATTTCAACGCAAATCGCGCAAACAATTATCTCAACTTTAAAGTAAATTGTCATCACAAAGCCTTCTGCAATCTGTTGCGTCCCAATCCACTAGAATATAAATATTCAGTGCAAGGCGCTGAAACTGATATTCATATTCACTGCCATGGAACTGAAAATGATATTCAGCTCTGACTTTTTTGTAACGCATTATGAATTTTGAACGCATTACGAATACACCTACAGCAACATCGAAATTCAGCGGCTTGGTTTATCAATGAATTTTTATTCCAATGATATTCAAATTCCTTCTAGAAAAAAGAGTTTTGATATTGTACCTAACTCACAATCAATCATTTTGAGTTTCGATAAAGTGATTTTTTCCAGCACATACGAGTTCATTCGATTACCATTTAAACTGATAAACGCACTATTTTTCAAAGAGTAATGGCTGATATACTACGAGAACATATTGAAAAATATTATCATGCTCACATTGATGATTTAATTATTTTTGGAAAAGCGTTCCATGAACAGTTGGAAATTTTTAAAATTATCCTTAAAACACTGCGAAAATTCAAAATTTAGCCTGATAAATCAGAATTTTTGAAAAGTGAAGTCGAATTTCCAGGATTTATCGTTCCAGAAAGTTCTCAAACCAAACATGAATAGAGTCAGATGCATTCAAAATATCCAAAACCAATTTTTTTAAAAAGATTTAAGATTTTTCAGACTATCCGGATATTACAAACGTTTTGTAAAAGAAACCTTTGACAAAATTTTTAAGAGGAGAGGATGGCCACAGCCAAATAAAAAAATCCAAATTTAACTAATCTAATGATTCTCTAGCATTTTCAGACTTCGAAAAACCGTTCATCCTTACTACTTGCGATAAAGCACTAGGAGCTGTGCTTTCTCAACAATTTTACGACGGTGAACGTCCAATAACTTTTATTTCCAGGACAGAAGAAAATTACGCAACCAACAAAACATCTTCACGGATCATCTTCCACTAACATTCACACCTTCTCCAAAAATCAACAAAAACCCTTTCCCGAAGAACAAAAATTATCAAATGTTCTATAAACCCGGAAAATCCAACGTTGTAACTGACACGCTATCCCGAATCCCAATCAAATCCTTAACTCCCACTCAACACTTGGCTGATGACGACGATAGTTGTTTCATACCATTAACTGAAGCTTCCATAAACGTTTTTCGTAACCAGTTAATCTTTCAAATCGGAAAAAGATCAACAGATCAGCACATCGTCCCATTCGAAAGACATAACAGTCACATCCTTACGGAACCGAGCTTCCCAAAGCAGTTCCTTAAAGCTAAATTGAAACAATTTTTCAATACCGCAATAATGAATGGCATTTTTACAGACGAACCAACTATGTGAAATATTCAGGAAATTTATAAATAGTGATCGACATCGGACCGGGTAAAGTCCGGAAAGTCCGGTCCGATGTCCGGTCCAAAGTCCGATCGGAACGAAATTTTAGAGTCCGATTTTTTATCGGACCGGAACCGGAACGAAGCGTTCCGGAACCGGACCGGACCAGGTCTTCCGTTGAAAGTCCGGAAAAGTCCGGAGCACTTTTGATCGTAAAACTGACCGCAGTGGAAACGATGACTAGGACTTACTTTATATGTTTAAAACTAATTTCCTTTAACTTCCTCAGTATTGAGGAAAGACAATAATTTCGCTAGCAATAATACACTTTCTGTTTAAGGCTCCAAAACAAGTCCAACTAATCGATTATTTTTTTAAAAATTAGCAAATATCTGTGGGTCTTAAAACCGAACGTTTCGCAGCATCGGCTCGTGCACTCGTGCCTTATGATCCCTCAAAATTTAATTTCAAAGAACTAATTTTAAAAGTTATGTAATTATGGCACTTCATCTTCTCGGTAATGCCATAGGTAACCGATATTCACGCTTATGGTCCAATATGAAAGATAACTCAAAAGTTTCATCGGATTTTTCAAAATTATCGTATAGGTTTGGGCCGAAGAGTCTCAGATTTTCATGAAATTTTGCTTACGAGTATAGGATGTTAACTTTTTAATGAAAACAATATGTTATCCTATTTTCCCAGAAAACTCCACTAGAAATTTTTCGATTTTTTCGAACATCGCTTATTTCTAAAGTTTATAGTTTTAAAATCAAGCATTGCAGAACAATTTTTTTATGAAAATGTAATAAAATTTTTTCAGCAATCCAGGAAAAATATTAGTTGGAACAAGTTTTCCACATGATTTTCTATGACGGTGCAAAATTTTAAGGAAATGTTGGAAAGCCCATGATCTAAGTCTTAAGAAATTTTGAAATACAGTGGACTTTCGGAAAAGTTAATGAATGGGTCGGCTAGCTTTTTCGAAATATTACCCTTTCTGAGTAGTCCTAAGAGTCATTGAAAATGATAAACACAAAATCGAAAAATATATTCTCGGATGCAGGATACTTATTTTTAGGTATCTGGAAGTTGTAACGCAAAGAAATATGTAGCAAGATCTTTATGAAATAATGCTTCCCCACGATAAAACTGAACCTTGTCGTGGTGTATGGCTTTTTAACTAATCAGTAAATGAGCAGCGGTCACGTTTACTTCTGAATGTGGGTATATGCCAAAATACTTTTGTGATTTCAAGTGGGACTCGGGGTAAAAATTTACCAAATGTGTCCAGTATGGGAATCTCTGATAATAAATAGATGAATGTTTCTGGGATTCATCTCTATTTATCACAGCTGTCACAAATATCTCCGCAAAATGTTGGATTGATTGGGTCGATCGGGGACTTAGGGTTAGTAAGGGAATGTAAGCGAGTTACCAGATCCGGTTGAATGCCGAAGGACAACTCTACAATGATTACTGCTATAATAATAGAAGTACTTAGGTAGCAGATAGGAAAATTAGGTCAATTCGTGTCGTGTGTTCGAGTCTCGGCTGGGCGATGCTGCTGGATTTTCGCACTGGCCTCGTGGCTGTCCTGTGCTCTGTGGCCGGCCGCGGGGTCTGTCGATGGGGAGGGGTTGAGTCTTAGAGAGACGTTTAAGCCCACAGCTTTACTGCATTAGCTCTTTGTTCTCGAGGGTTGGAAGACGAGTGCGTCTCTATAAAGCTTTATAAGCTCCAACTCCTCTCGACTACCGCGAACGTCCGGGTTATGCTGCGCTCAATTTACTTTGTATCTTGGGGCAGTGCATAAATGCTGGGGGAATGAAAGATTCAATTTGCCCTGATAAGTTGATAACCGCTAATGCTCCGAAATTTGTCTTTCCTATTAGATCATTTGTGGTTGTTTGAAAGCGGGCGCGCGGTTGAGAATCGGCGTCAGACGGGGCTGACGAATCCTCCACTTCTTCACTATACTACATTTTACAACTCAAGTATGACCGCATTTCAAGGTCAAGACTAAAAACATGAGATTAGTCTGACTCAAGTAGTACAAAAAGTCTAAAGCACATTAACAAATTCGATCTATCATTTTTCTTCTCATCATCATCATCATCATTATATTTAAAGTATGGCATTCCGGCCTTTGGCAGAGAGATCTTAGAGTCAGTTCGTAGAGTCCGCGCAGGGCCGGAACGCCTCCGCCTGCGGGCATAGGCGTGACGACTATGCTTGGGGTTCTACCTGTGTTTTAGTGGGCGACATTGCTTGTCTCGTCAGGTAGAACTGATGTTTGAGGTCTCCCTGACACTTCGTTAACATTACAAATGGACCCAGCGCAGCAATGTGTTAAAATGTGTTGTACATAAATCGTGAATCTGTCACAATCTCGAGTTTAGCAAGTTTCTGAGGAGCTCAACCTAAGATAACTCATTTTGGCAGTAACGTCACTATTTACATTTACATTTAATTTACAAATTTCAAATTTTTCCTCACAATAAAGTAGAAAAAAATCCCCCTGTTACTTAGCCAGATAAAATAAAGCGAATAGCACTTAAATATTCGCCGTGATTGTATAACATTTTGCCGAATACCATTTCGTGAAAAACCTTACGCGGCATGTACCATTTCACGGGAAACCTTTTCATGAAAAGTACCATTTCGATCCTCGGGGTGATCCTCTCCTTACTCGTTGTCGCTCGTCCGGACCCAACTGAAGGAAAGTAATAGAGGTCAGTAGACCTAGGAAAACAAATAAACCTGGGCATAGCTGATTTCTGCGGGCGGCTGCAGAAAGTTTTTGGTGGTCTTGTTATTGTCTGTTATGTTTTAAGGAAGAGTCTAAAATTTCTCGAGCTCGATTAGCTGAGTTTGTATGAGAGTTCTTATTCCCCTACCACAGGGGTGAGGGGTCTCAAACCATCATAAAAAAATCCTGCCTGCAAAATCCCCCACATGCCAAATTTGGTTCCATTTGCTTGATTAGTTCTTGAGTTATGAGGAAATTTGTATTTCCTTTGTATGGGAGCCTCCCCTCCTAAAGGGGGGAGGGGTCATAATTCTCCTCTTAAAGAAAGGAAGGGTTTCAATGCACCATAAAAAAACTCTTATCTCCAAAAATACCCATATGCCAAAGTTTGTTTCATTTGCCTGATCAGTTATGATGATGAGTTATGAAAAAATATGTATTACATTTGTATAGGAGCCTCCTCCTAAAGTGGGAAGGGGTCCTAATTCATCATATAAAAAAATTCTTGCCTCCGAAAACTTTCACATGCCAACTTTGGTTCCATTTGCTTAATTAGTTCTCGAGTTAAAAGGAAATTTGTATTTCATTTGTGTAGGAGAAGTGGGGAGGGGCCCTAATTCCCCTCCTAAAGTGGGGAGGAGTCCTAATTCACCATAGAAAAAAATCTTGCCTCCCAAAACTTTCACATGCCGTTACGCGGATTATTTTACCAGTGGCCGGAAGCCATGGGTTTCGTTTCTATTTGCTGTTTGAAGTACTTTTAATAAATCGCCTGATCGCATCACTTACCACAGTGAATCCAGATCCTTCTTCCCGTGACATTCGTGGAGATGCAGAGGTAAACTCAGACTCATAACAGCGAATGTTGAACTAACTATCCTTTCCTTTCCTAACGATCACAAGGACGTGGCCGGCGCCGTTATTGATCTATATAAAGTTGTAGCTACTGAATTGTTACACATTGACGATAGTCAACTTTCCCGAAATGCTATCTGTGTGGTTCCCTGTGCAACTTAATTAGCTCAGATCAATCACGGAGGTGCAACTACGATGTGTGTGGTCGTGCTCATGCTCATGCTCTCAAAACCTTCACATGCCGAATTTGGTTCCATTTGCTTGATTAGTTCTCGAGTTATGCAGAAATTTGTGTTTCATTTGTATGGGAGCCCTCCCTCTTAGTGAGGGGAGGGGTCTCTAACCATCATAAGAACCTTCCTCGGCCCCAAAAACCCCTACATTTTCAAGCCGAACGGTTCAGTAGTTTTCGATTCTGTAAGGAGCATACCGACAGACAGACAGAAATCCATTTTTATAGGTATAGAGATTAAGCGACCAGTTGGATAACCCGAAAAAAAGAAAACAAAACGAAAAAAACATCTTTATAAAATAATACTTAGTTCCTTTCAGTAAATTTAAAATAGTCGGTTTCGTCCCTGCTATTGCTTCTTTTGCATTTAAAATTCAATCTAAGTTTGCGCTTTTCCAAAAATCCTAAGATAAGTATGTGCCCGTATTGAGCTGTTGCTATAACTGTCCGCTACAAGAGTTTAATTTAATCCCAGTTATGATGAGACTCTGTATTAAACTGTGAAAATGCGTTAGGAATCCAAAAATGAGAAATAAAGATTGAAGGAAAAAACGCTTTGGATAACCAAAAAATTTAAACTCTCAGAAAAGTTAAGGCAAACATTAACTTTTTAGAGTGTTGCATGGGAGCTAATATTCGCTTAACTTTTCTGAACAATTAGCTTTTCAGAGAGTTAACTTTTCCAAGAGTCCACTGTATTTTTTTCTTAGTGTTAGTGTCAAAAATTTCACTGCAGTGATTTTATTTTTCTACAGGAGTTTTCCACCACCGTGGAAAATTTTGAGAAATATTTTTTGGCTGAGATTTTGTTCACCGTTTCATAAAACAAATTGTTCAAGAGCTATAAACTTTTGAAGCAAGTGATGTTCGAGAAAACTGGAAAATTTGATTTAAAGTTTCCGGGGAAAATAAAAAATCGCGAATTTAAATTAATTTTCATTAAAAAGAGCATAAACTACCGGTTGAATGACAATTTTTTAATTAAAATCTGACTTTTATGTCTGAAAGTGCACCATTCCATGATGGGTAAGCTACCAAGCACCAGTTAATTGTGCCACATTTTTCAATTTTTTTAAATGATCCATTTCAGGCCGGTTAGCGTTTAGAAGTTACAGAAGGTTCTACACATTCAAAGCTTTACCTTTGACATTTACCTATTTTTTAAAAATTGGTAAATTTTGCATCCGGGCAATTTCGGACTTCCGGACCGGAATCGGACCGGAACCGGAACAGAGCTAAATCGGACCGGAACGAAATCGGACCTAAAAATTTCGTTCCGAATTTTTACCGGACCGGAACCCGGACTTCAATTTTCGTTCCGATGTCGAACACTATTTATAAAGAACATTATAACTCAAAAATAATTAAAGCTAAAGTTAAAGTTTTTCCCAAACCCATGTAATAGATCTTAATAGTGAAGAAGAACAATTAAAAGAAGTAAAAACCTCAATTAACTCAATTTCGCTAATCGAAACACTAAAGAAAATTCACAACAAAAAAAATACTTCTTACAAATGCACAAGTTAGTTTTAAAAATAACAAAAATACAAAACATGCAACATGTTAAAACATACTAGATTTGTAAAACAAAAAATATGAACTATAAAAATAAAATAAACAAAACCTCAACAATTTCTTGAAGTCAAAACTCATACTCATCTTGGAGAAATAATATATATAGATATAGGTATTTGCTTCAATATTCAATTTTTCTTTAGAAAACTTTTCAAAACACCCGTTAATAAATCTGAGACTAACGGTCAAGTAGAGAGTTGCCATTCTATACTTAGGAAAATAGCTAGATATATAAAGTCATTCAATCCTGGCATTACTGTTAAACGTCTTATTCAAGAAGCAACATACACATATAAAACTCTATACACTCTTTTATGAAAAACACCAAGAAATATTTATCTAGGAGAGAACACAAATGACTTTTCAAACGAAACACTAACAGCATGGGCGTAGCGACGGGGGTGGGGTGGTGGTGGTGCGGGGCTTGGGGGTTCCCCCAAATTTGTTATGCACATTCAAGCTTGAAATTTCACAGCCAGCTGTTGTTTAGAGCACAGGAAAATGTAGATTGTACTCCGTCAAATGTCATCAATAAAGGCGCGTAAGTCCTCCGTGAGATGGTCTATCGGTCTAATGGGGGTTTGTACATTGTCAGGTTTGTAAGGTGGCTTTTGTCTTTTATTAGCAGCGTTTGACGAAGGCCAAAGTCGGCCCGTTGTCCTGCTTGAATATGCCACTCGATGTCCTTATTTGTATTGTTGTCTGCGGCTACCAGCGATCCCACATACACGAGCTTATCTACCACTTCTGTTTCGTCGCCGTCAGCGATTTACCGGGCGTGAAAAAGGCACGTTCGTATCATTTGGTCAGTGTTAAGTCAGACCGAACCAAGTCGTAAATGAGTAAATGACCGAACCAATTTAAAAGAACGAGTTAATGACAGCAAATGATCAAAAATTTTCTAAGTTACATTTTACACTAATCAGGCTACATAGGGTAACCAACGTATTTTGGACCTCCTCAGCAGCTGTTCATAATTTGGACACTTACAGCAAAATCAAATGCAAGTGTCCAAATTATGTACAGCTGCTGATGGGGTCCAAAATAGGTTGGTTACCCTAAATGTTGCAAACAGCCAGAGTGATGAGATGATTTTGAACAATTGACCTAAAATTGACCACTTGACTCGGTCTGACATAACAGCGACCATTTGAACCTCTATCATTCATGTATTTGGTCTTCGACGCGTTGATTCCAATCCTTCCAAGCTTTCAGTCACACACAGATAGCCTTCGTCGTGGCAAAGTTTCTGGCTCCAAGTCACCTGCTTAGCCAAGAAGTTTGCTACCTTTACTGAGAATCAAACCTCTCGTTTCGATATCTGATCGTCGGATCACCTTTAACCTTAAGGTGAAATTCGTCGTCATCGATTCTGCCAATGTCAAAAGCAGTTTTTTTGTTTGAAACAAAAATTCTGTTTATGAAAATATATTCGCTGTGTTCAGATTGGCAAGAAGAATGCAGTATTTACATTTTTATAAACAGAATCACGCTTTTGGGCCCATAAACTGTTTCTGAAATTAGGCTTTCCGACGAAATGTTAATGACTTCTAGTTTCCCGTGAAGAGCGATGTTGAGAATCATACAGGATAAGTTGTTCTGCAGCACCCTCGCCGCGTCTCGAAGAGACTCAGATTTATGGACTTTAACAACCTCTCCCAGCCGAGATTCCAACATACAACGTACCTCAATGCCGGCTGGGAAGCCAACATTTTAACTCTATTATTTCAATTTGAATTTTTTTGTCTGATGAAGAACACTCAATTTCAAACAAAATAATTTTTAACCGAAAATAATTCACCATTTCCTGAATAAACTCCTTACGGTTAGGCTATGTCAGATTTTTTCTTGTATGATATTGAAACTTACGAACTAAATCAAGGTTGTAAAGATATCGGCGAATATTTCTTGTGTGACAAATTGATGCTAAGTCATACCCCAGAGTGCATCCACTCTAATTGTACGGTCGAAAAAACTTATTCCAATGGTCTAATAAAACGAATACATGAAACAACAGTACCAATAAACGATGCTGTCGCAGATGTCACATCAAATTGCAACAAAACTCTGACCGGTTCGTTCCTAATACAGTTCGGGATATATTACGCAAATTTGGAGACTATCGTTCCAGGAAACACGTTCTACCCAACAATTGGTCTTCACATCGAGGAGCACAAACTGATAGACGCTCCCCCGGTCGAATACTTGCAACAGCTCACTCTAAAACACCGCGAGCAGCTCCAGTTATTGCACGAAGGACACGATTTGTTTAATTGGAAACTCAATATATTCGGATCCATTGGAACTTCGGTAATTGTGACCCTGATAATTATCATTGTCTTTTGTTATCTCTCCAGCAAATCAAAGACCAGCATCAAAGTCAAACTATCCAAAGAACAGCAGTCATCGACATCTAATCGACTTTGCGGACAAAGTCATTTAAGACGAGAGGAGTAAACACAGGAAACAAATATCTCACCCGCATAGAATCGAAACCATCAAGGAGTGGAAATTCTTAATGTTGTTTTCCACTCCTGTCGTAAAATACCCGGCACGCACATCTGGCAAGATCGCATCCCAGCGCAGCGTGGGAAACTACGCTATCACTCTCTCCGCTTTCCACTATTCCAGTGCACTTATCGATGCAGCGTGGGAAATAGGATCACCCGCGTGGGGGTGGCTGCTAGGATAAGTTATAAATAAGAGTGTTAGGATTAAGACAATTCATTTTGTAACTCGGTAGTGAATAAAGAGGACGTAAGTCCTTTTCGTCAAATTCACAATGTGATATGACGATATCACTATTCTTTTCTATTTCCTTTCGTAGCTTTCTTTTAGCAGTTTAGCGATTATTAGTCAACGGTTTTTTGTCGTTCTAAGCACACCAAGTTAACAGATGTTTCATTCTGATCATCTGTCTTTTTAAGCGCACGCGCTATTTGAGTAGGGGTTAACGAAGCGCACGCGCTGTTACCATTTAGGGATGTAAAGCCATAAATTAAACCCATGCGCAAAAGCATAGGGGTTTAGTTATAGTAGCAGTAGGGGAATAATGTATATTCACCCCAATAGAATGTTTAGGCAACTAGGGTGGAACCCTAGTAGAAAACCGTTAGATTAGAAATGTTCCTAGGGGAGAACCCCTACAAAGAGGGCTGCGAAAGGGACGCAAGGGGGAAATTCAATAAAAAGGCTGTCTAGCCTTCAAATTGTGTTCAATATTTTAAAAGCAGTTGTTGATTAACAACGTAGTCGATATCACGCGCCACAACAATGACTTTTTCTTAACTCTGAGTGCATACTCTAAAACGTCTCCGACGATACCGGAATCAGCGTGGAAGACTGAATTTAAGAACGTAGCAAAAGTAGGTTGCATTTATCAATCGTTGTGCTAGCTGTACGTTCATCCAGGAACATCGGCAATGATAATTCTGAGTCACGGCCAGCGGAGGCCAGGTTGGTTGAAATCGCCAAAAACAGCAGCAGCATCGCAGCTACCGATAGGTGAACTAACGGATTCTAAACAGGTTATATACCGATTTATTGCTTGCATATCGGATGCCTTGTAATGGGGAATATAATACAGCGCCTAAAATTAACTTTACATCAGCAATGCGTAGTGACACCCAGACATGTTCCATGCTAACTTTATTAGTCGAAATCAGGCTGGATGGGACGGTATTCTTTACAGCAATGAGAACTCCCCCGGAACGTTTTTTGGTGCTCGTCAGTACCGTGCAGTCCCCACGATAAACAGCATAATCTTGACCAAACAGCAACACAGGTACAGTCGTTTGGTGTTTCCGATGACACAGCAGCATTATTAAGTTGTTGACGGTTTGCCAATAAATGCCTACAAGGTGCGGAGATATCAGGTGCCGAATAAATATCAGGAAAAGAATACTTGCCTACACTAGCAAGCTGGAAGACGTCTTCTGCGTTCTCAAACACAGGACTGGGACGACTGATGAACGCTGGCTGCAGTGCGACTGTGATAATTCAAAGGTGTCAAACGAGCATTATCGGTTTCCATAAATCTAGTGAAAAGTATTAAGGGGGCAAAATCGAAATTTTTTTTAATGATTATTTCGAAAGATTAACATTTTGACCATATGTGTTTCAAGTCATTTCAATGAATTCCAAAAATTGACAAAGTTACAGCTATTTGTACCGCGCCTGTCTGGAGCGATTACACGGCGAATAAAAAGTTCAACGTCGTTTTTCTCGAAACCAGGTTTTGAAAGTCGGTACCATAAATATCTCAAGAACGGCTCAAGCAATTCTCATAATTCTTTTTTTGTTTTAAAGCCAACAAAATTATCTAGTGTTTGACCCATCCTTTTTTTGATATTACTATTTTAGTATTTTTTAGAAATGTTTAAAGTCAATTTTTTCGACTAAAAACCTTACTTTTATGTTTGAATGTCCGCCATTTTGTTATGCGTTCGAATTTTAAAAAAAGGATGGGTCAAACACGAGATAATTTAATATACTTTCATGTCGTTTTGGAATTTTGCAATTCGGATAATACCCCCAGCGCCAATCCATGGTACCGCAAATCATGTTTTTTTCGAACGATCATATTCAAGGAGCCGTAGGGGAGAGGGGAAGGGGTTCACATATGCAAACAAAATTGTAAATATTAGTATAAAGTGCAATGTTTGGAATGCAAAAAACCCGAATCGATTCGCTTTTCGCGTTATCGAGAATAAAATATTTGAAATTAGGCAAAAAATATGGTGTAAAAAGTACTATGCCCCCTTAAAGTTCGAAATTCACACAATGTACTTATAAATAGTCTTGTAAAAAAAATCGCGTAAAAAGCGACATTAGTATAACACAATCTATACCTATAAAGAAGGATTTCTGTCTGTCTGTCTGTCTGTCTGTCTGTCTGTCTGTCTTGTGTTCCTTATAGAATCAAAAACTACTGAACCAATCGGCGTGAAAATTTGCATGTAGAGGTTTTTGGGGCCAGGAAAGGTTTTAGTGATGGTTAGAGACCCCTCCTCCCACTAAGAGGGGGGGCTCCCATACAAATGAAACACAAATTTCTGCATAACTCGAGAACTAATCAAGCAAATAGAACCAAATTTGGCATGTGGGTGTTTTCGGTGACAAGAATTTATTCTAGGGCAATTTGAGACCCCTCCCCTCTTTATAAGGAGAATTATAACTCCTCTCCCCTTTAAGAGGGGGGGTTTCCATACAAATTTCCTCATAACTCGAGAACTAATCAAGCAAATGGAACCAAATTTGGCATGTGAAGGTTTTCGAGGGCAAGAATATTTTCTATGTTGAATTAGGACCCCTCCCCACTTTAAGAGGGGGGGCTCCTGTACAAATGAAATACCAATTTCCTCATAACTCGAGAACTAATCAAGCAAATGGAACCAAATTTGGCATGTGTGTGTTTTTGAAGACAAAATTTTTTCTATGATGAATTGGGACCCCTCCCCACTTTAAGAGGGGGGGGGGCTCCTATACAAACGAAATACAAATTTCCTTATAACTCGAGAGCTAATCCAGCAAATGGAACCAAATTTGGCATGTAGGTGTTTTTGGAGGCAAGAATGTTTTCTATGATGAATAAGAACCTCTCCCCACTTTAGGAGGGGGGGCTCCTATACAAATGAAATACAAATTTCCTCATTACTCGAGAACTAATCAAGCAAATAGAACCAAATTTGGCATGTGGGTGTTTTCGGTGACAAGAATTTATTCTATGGTAAATTGAGACCCCTCCCTCTTTATAAGGGGAATTGTAACTCCTCTCCCCTTTAAGAGGGGGGGCTTCCATACAAATTTCCTCATAACTCGAGAACTAATCAAGCAAATGGAACCAACTTTGGCATGTGTGTGTTTTTGGAGACAATTTTTTTTTCAATGATGAATTGGGACCCCTCCCCACTTTAGGAGGGGGGGTCCTATACAAACGAAATACAAATTTCCTCATAACTCGAGAACTAATCCAGCAAATGGAACCAAATTTGGCGTGTAGGTGTTTTTGGAGGCAAGAATTTTTTCTGTGATGAATTAGGACCTCTTCCCACATTAGGAGGGGGGGCTCCAATACAAATGAAATACAAATTTCCTCATAACTCGAGAACTAATCAAGCAAATAGAACCAAATTCGGCATGTGGAGGTTTTTGGAGGCAAAAATATTTTCTACGGTGAATTAGGATCCTTCCACACTTCAAGAGGGGGGGCTTCTACACAAATGAAATACAAATTTCCTCATAATTCGAGAACTAATCAAGCAAATGGAACCATATTTGGCATGTGGGTGTTTTTGGAGGCAACCATTTTTCCCATGATGAATTAGGACTTCTTACCTTTTTAGGAGGGGGGGGGGGGCTCCCATTCAAACGAAATACAAATTTGCTCATAACTTGAGAACTAATCAAGCAAATGGAACCAAATTTGGCATGTGAGAGTTTTAGATGGCAGAATTTTTTTTCTGTGGTGTATTACGACCCCTTTCCCTTTTAAGAGGGTGGGCTCCCATACAAATGAAATACAAATTTCCTTATAATTTGAGTACTAATCAAGCCAATGGAACCAAATTTAGCATGTAGGAGATTTTTGAGTCTTGAATTTATTTTATGATAGTTAGAGACCTCTCACCCCTGTGGTAGGGGGATATGGACTCTCATACAAATAAAACAGAAATTTTTGCGAAACTCAAAAACTAATCCAACTCGAGAAATTCGAGACTCTTCCATAAAACATTAATCAATAACAAGACCACAAAAACTATCTATAGTAACACTAGATCATTCAGGACGAGCCGGTCGCGAGTGTTGCCGGTGACCCGCCGTCGGAAGCGCCGCCCACTGGGGGGCTTGCAAAACTCGAGAAGTGACAAAGATCATCCGAGATTCATGATTTATGTACAACACAGGTTAATTTGTGGCAATACGAAGTTTGTCGGGTCAGCTAGTTTTTTAATAAATGAAGACCACCCTACTGAACTTTAAAAAAAGAAAATTTTATAAAAAATTACTAAACATGTTTCATTCTGCGATCATTGTGTAAATTAGAAGCACCCTAGCTGTCAATTAAACCAAAATAAATGCCTTTTATATGGCAAAATTTTTTTCACGGGTAATGGAACGCTCCCTCATATAGTTTAACTGAAAAATATAATTTTCACTTGAATTTCTATTTTGCATCGCCAAGCATTGTGCTGAAAAGTGATTTCTAACATTTAGCTTATGTTCCTTTCTTGTCGAAACGTCACTTATAAATGACGAGAAAATTTTTCTCTGTGTCAACGATTGCTGCGATCCCACTATACCGTTGCAGCAGAAAAGTAATGCCAACCATGGTGAGTCTCTTCGTCATGACCAACATCACAGCAGTGCCAACATCGACAACAAAAATGTTTTTTCCGCGCTAAAGCGAATACGAAAAATAGCGTCGAAAGTTATTCCACCATCATTCGAATTCAAGAGTTCAACAGAAAAAGACGTGATTTTTATATAAAGTTAAGTGAAATACAAATTTACATAGAAGAAGACTAGTGGTGTTTTTCTTTCCATTGAGAGTGTGTGCCATGTTCAAATCCGAAATACAGTCCAACAATTCTGTCCTCTGCTGCAAAAATTGTATTAGTGTCGGCCTCTGCCTGGAGGAGCGACATTTTGGTCCTTCGAGCCGGATCTACGCCATATTGAAAGAGTGAAGTGAAAAACCAGTGGAAAGAAAAACACGTGTTTCATTGAGAAGACTGCATGAATGAGAAGTGAAAATTTTTTGAGCAAAAGTGTACATCATCCCATGCAAAGTGTTTGTCGGTAGAATTCGACCGAGAATCTACCATTCTGACTGAAAACGATCCCGTCGTTTATCCAGTTCCTGTTCCGCATGGGTGATGTGGCGTACAATATTGTACCATGAAGAAGCCAGTTTCCGAAGTCCAGTGAAAACTCCAATTAGGAAAATGACCGACGAAGAGGTCAAGCTGCTTCTGCATAAGCGCGGGCAAGTGAAGGCTAAAGTAACCCGCATTAGGAATAGTCTGAAGCAGGGCTTGTTCGTTCACTTTGACTCAATGTTGATTCATTTGACAGTACCGTCTCAGTCGAGTAAAATTTGACAAAGTTATATATGGGACATTTGTAGAACCAGTTATTATCTACAATTTTGCTGAATAAAGTTTTACTGTATCTTTTGTAATTACGGTGATACAATGTTAGTACCTTATTAGTGACTAAATGAATGCTCATTTAGTTACTAATGACGTACTAGCAATATAGCATCGTAACTACTACAGATACAGCAAAACTTTATTCAGCAAAATTGAAGATGATAACGAGTTCTACAAATGTTCCATACACAACTTTGTCAAATTTTGCTCGGCTGAGACGGTACTGTCAAATGAATCAAAATTGAGTCAAAGTGAACGAACAAGCCATGGTCTGAAGACAGCCGAAGAAAATCCTGCTACGGTAACGCTGCCGCAGCTCCGAGTACATTCACGGAATCTTGAGGTTCACTACCGTAAATTCAATGATGTCCACGATACCATCATAAGTGTGTGTGCCGCCAACCAAAGAGATTCCCAAGAGAAGAAGTACGAAGAATTCGAAGTGCTCTACAACGAAACTTGCCTTGTGATCGAATCGTTGAAGGATGAGTTGTCACGCAACCAAGCCGTCGCCGTTCCTCAGCCGGAAGTACCGCAGCAAGCCCAGCTGGTGGTGCAGCACCAGTCATTAAGGACCCCATTACCGACGTTCGAAGGTAAATACGAAAATTGGCCACGATTCAAAGCAATGTTTCAGGATCTCATGAGTCGCTCGTCGGATGGCGATGCCATCAAACTTTACCACCTGGAGAAGTCGCTGGTGGGCGATGCTGCTGGGGTTATAGACTCGCAAACGATCCAGGACAATAACTATGCTCAGGCGTGGGCGATCCTAGAGCAGCGATATGAGAATGAACGCCTAATAATAGATCTGCACATCCGTGGTTTGCTTAACCTCCGACACATGGTAAAGAAATCATCAATGGAACTTCGTCTGCTGCTCGATGAGTGCTGCCGCCACGTCGAGAGCCTCAAGTTCTTAGGGCAAGAGCTTCAAGGTGTATCGCAATTATTTGTCATAAACGTTCTAACATCCTCCTTGGACAAAGAGACAAGAGAACACTGGAAGTCTACATTAGACCACGGCGAGCTTCCAACGTATGGAGACACAATTGAGTGTCTAAAGAGTAGGTGTCTTGTCCTTGAGAGATGCGAGACCGCGAATCCTCCTCCAATTGTGACGAAATCATCACCAGGGTTTCAAAAGCCATCCAACCAGGAAGTATCTAATGCGGTAACGTCATCGTCCACCGTCACATGTGAGTTGTGCAGCGGACAACATCCGAACTTCAAGTGTCCTATATTCCATAAGATGACTGTTGCACAACGTATAGCAAAAGTAAAAGAGTGCCGAGTTTGTTTCAACTGTCTTCGAAAGGGGCATCGAAGCAATATGTGTTCATCCGAGAAAACGTGCTCTAAGTGTTCGCGAAAACATCATTCCTTGCTGCACTACGAGAACCCAGTTGCACCAGCTGTTCTTGACACGTCTGCATCATCGTTACCATCTACTGCTCAAGCCACCGTCAACATAAATCAACCGCCAGTGGAGTCCGTTCGTAATGAACCAACGTCTAGCGCAACGGTTAGCCACGTTTCCAATACACGGAAATCTCGTTTCTCAACAAAAGAAGTCCTACTGTTGACAGCCGTTGTCAACCTTATCGATTCTAACGGTTGTTGGATTGTGGGTCCCAGGTATGCCTCATTTCCAGCGACATGGTCCGTAAACTTGGAAAGCGTCCATGGCCAACCAACACCGAAGTCGTCGGTGTAACCGGAAGCAAGAGTGCCAGCCAAAGTATAATCGTATCGGTGATCTCCAACGTCGGTGAGTACAAGGTTGACATCCCGTGCCTTGTACTACCTCAGGTGAGTTGAACCATTCCTACTAGAAAAATCGCAATGAACGAGTGGTTTCTTCCGGCCAATGTTAAACTGGCAGATCCTGAGTTCTACTCACCCAGACAAGTCGATCTCCTCATCGGCAATGAATTTTTCTTTTCCCTTCTTAAATCGGGGCAAATTAAAATATCCGATGACATGCCCCTGCTTCAAGAAACCGTCTTCGGCTGGGTTGTTGCTGGGTCAGTTGATATCTCAGAGCAAAATATTGTTTTTTCCAACGCCGTCACTGAAAACCCAGACAAATTAATCCAGAAGTTCTGGGAGGTAGAAGAAATCGCCGATGCATCGTTGTTCACTACTGAGGAACAGCAAATTGAAGATCATTTTGTGAATACCCACCGCCGAGATGAAACAGGACGCTTCGTCGTTCGACTACCGTTTCGTGAGCCAGTTGCTGACTTAGGAGACAATCGAGCATTGGCGCTGAAGAGATTTTTCCTGCTTGAGCGTCGTTTGCAGCGTCATCCTGAGTTGAAGCAACAATACGAAGATTTTATTGCCGAGTATGAGGAACTCGGTCATTGCCGTGAAATCAACGAAGCAACAGATCCCGTGGGAGTGAAACGATACTATCTACCGCACAATGCGGTTATGAAGCTGACTAGTTCTAGTACCAAATTTCGAGTGGTATTCGATGCCACTGCACGATCTTCCGGTTCGTCATTGAATGATGTGTTGCAAGTCGGTCCAACCATCCAAAACGAGTTGTTTACTATCCTATTGTTGTTTCGCTGGCCTCGTTTTGCCTTTACAGCCGACGTTACTAAGATGTATCGTCAAGTTAGGGTTGACGATCGCGATACAAGTTTTCAGCGAATATTCTGGAGGAAAAACCCTGCTGATCCTATCCGTGTTCTAGAGCTCAAGACTATTACTTACGGTACGGCTTCCGCCCTACTAGCCAACTGCTAACTAGCCAATGATGAAGAAACTGATTTTCCTGAAGCTGCCATGGTAGTACGCGAACATTTTTATATTGATGGTGTGCTTACCGGAGCAGATACTGAAGCCAAAGCCATTCGATTGAGAGATAACCTTAAAGAAATGCTATCAAGAGGAGGATTTGACATCAGAAAGTGGTGCTCGAATTCTGAAACAATTTTATCCACCGTCCCTGAAGATGATAGAGAAAAGTTGGTGAAAATCGACGACTCCGAGAATACCGTCCGTACATTAGGATTAATTTGGGATACCTGCAACGATCAATTCCGCTTCGTTGTTCCGTCCATCGAAGAAGACCAGCCCGTGACCAAACGTTTTGTACTGTCGCAGATATCGAAATTATTTGATCCCCTCGGCCTTGTCGCGCCAGTTGTTGTTTTGGCTAAGTTGCTGATGCAGACTGTGTGGGTACGGAAACTAGGATGGGACGATAATCTTCCAGATGATTTGCTCGCACAGTGGTTAAAATTTAATAGTTCCCTAACATTCCTTAATCAAGTGAAGATTCCAAGATGCGTAGTTCCCCAACATCGTACTACTTTAGAGCTTCATGGTTTCGCCGACGCTTCCAATTCGGCATATGGTGCTTGTTTTTATCTTCGAGCTGTTGGAGATAATGGTAACATTAGTTGTCTTCTTTTGACCAGCAAGTCAAAGGTGGCTCCACTGATTGAAATGACTATCCCTCGTAAGGAATTGTGTGCTGCTCGTTTGCTATCCCGCCTTTTGAAAAAGGTTCTTCCAGCATTAAAATATCCTGTTTTCAAGGTCATGCTATGGTCCGATAGCCAAATAGTGCTGTCCTGGCTGAAGAAGACGCCTAGTCATTTGGAGGTTTTTGTGCGCAACCGCGTTGCAGAAATTAACCGGGACACTCAGTCGTTCTCGTGGAGCTATGTACCGTCAGCCAGTAATCCGGCCGATGTTGTATCCAGGGGACAATTCCCAGAGGCTCTGAGTGGCAATAAATTGTGGTGGTTTGGACCAGATTTCCTACTGCAATCAAATTACGACCCTCCAACGGTTGAAGAAATTCCTGATCAAGAGATACCCGAAATGAAAGCAGAAGTGATTGTCAACTTGGCGACAATTCAGCTTCTCCCTATTTTTGCAAAATACGACTCCTTTCGAAAGTTGCAACGCATCATCGCATTGGTTCTACGGTTTATCAACAATACCAGAACAAAAGCCCAAGCCAACCGCCAGCTTTCGCGTTTCATTACCGTACCTGAAATGAGAAAATCCTTGAAAGTCATCGTGCGTGTGATCCAGCATGCCGAATTACCCGATGAAGTTCGTTGTCAGAAAGCAGCAACATCTTCCAAGCGACTTGGTCGCCTCTGTCCAATTCTCGACGACGGTGTTCTCAGAGTTGGAGGGCGCCTACAAAAATCTGCTTTGCCTTACGACGCAAGGCATCAGATGATTCTTCCTGATCACCATCCGGTGACAAAAATGTTGATTCGAACGCTGCATGAAGAAAACCTGCATGCTGGTCCATCAAACCTGCTAGCCATTATTCGCCAAAAGTTTTGGCTTTTGAATCCAAAGACTACAATCCGCGGTGTTACTAGGTCCTGTGTTTCATGCTTTCGAACAAATCCGCGAAAAATATACCAATTAATGGGTCAACTTCCGGACTTTCGTGTGAATCCTGCCATGCCATTTGAATATACCGGTGTAGATTATGCCGGACCTGTGATGGTTAAAGAGGGAAAATATCGCCCAAAACAAATCAAAGGATACATAGCTGTGTTTGTTTGCCTTGTCATCAAAGGTATCCATTTAGAGTTGGTATCCAGTCTGACCACTGAGGCTTTTTTAGCTGCGCTCGACCGCTTCGTAAACCATCACGGCCTAGTTCGGAGAATTCTGTCGGACAACGCGACTAATTTTGTTGGAGGTTCCAATGAGCTTCACCAGCTCTATCAACAGTTCCACGATCAAATGACACAAGCGAGAATTATCGATTTCCTACTTCCCCGAGAAATTGAATGGCACTTCATTCCACCGCGAGCCCCGAACTTCGCTGGATTGATGGAAGCTGGAGTGAAAAGCGTTAAGACACACCTCAAGAGAACACTACAAAATACAACCTTGAATTTCGAAGAGTTTGCGACCGTTTTGTCACATGTACAGGCCATCTTGAATTCTCGTCCCCTGTACGCGATATCTGACGACCCGAACGAACCGATGCCGATCACTCCAGCTGATCTGCAATTGGGAAGACCACTGTTACCTATTCCAAAGCCATCGTACCTGGGCGTCAGAGAAAATCGACTGTCACGCTGGCAATATTTGACGCTGTTGCGGGATCACTTCTGGAAGAGGTGGTCTAGAGAGTACCTGTCCACTCTTCAAGCCAGAGGAAAGTGAACCAAGCCTACCACGAACATCGTGCCCGGTATGGTAGTTTTGGTTATCGAAGACAAGTTGCCACCACTTGCCTGGAAGTACGGAAGGGTGGTAACAACTTACCCCGGAGATGACCAGCTTGTAAGAGTTGCAGACGTAAAAACGGCTTCCGGAATTTTCAAACGAGCTATATGCAAGCTGGCTCCTCTACCAATACAAGACAACGACGATTTTCAGAAAAGCGAGACTTCTAGAGAACCAGCTTCCGATCTTTATGTAGCTCAGGCTTCGAGTTCCGCCGTGGATTCTGGCTTCCAAGTTTAAAATCTTCAAATGCTACTTCTCTTCTTGAAGTCTTGCAGTCTTCAAGGCGGGCGAGAATGTTCCTTTCTTGTCGAAACGTCACTTATAAATGACGAGAAAATTTTTCTCTGTGTCAACGATTGCTGCGATCCCACTATACCGTTGCAGCAGAAAAGTAATGCCAACCATGGTGAGTCTCTTCGTCATGACCAACATCACAGCAGTGCCAACATCGACAACAAAAATGTTTTTTCCGCGCCAAAGCGAATACGAATAATAGCGTCGAAAGTTATTCCACCATCATTCGAATTCAAGAGTTCAACAGAAAAAGACGTGATTTTTATATAAAGTTAAGTGAAATACAAATTTACATAGAAGAAGACTAGTGGTGTTTTTCTTTCCATTGAGAGTGTGTGCCATGTTCAAATCCGAAATACAGTCCAACAATTCTGTCCTCTGCTGCAAAAATTGTACTAGTGTCGGCCTCTGCCTGGAGGAGCGACAGCTTACACACCCTTCGACGCGTATACGTAGACGCGACTAAATAAATTATTCTCTGCAGAGTTCCCTCTACAGCTGTATCTAGCAGGTTAGATAGAGCGTAGGGCTCTACCAAACACTACACTGACATAGCGTTTGATTAATCTCAGCGCTCTCCAGTTTCTCCACTTGATACACCCCGCAAAGTGCGTGGTAGAGCTCTACATAAAATTTCTCTGTTACTCATCTAGGTAGAACAGTAGACGGGTAAAGATGGCTTGTAGTGTACATGTCTGCATTTTCATATGTATAATTAGATTGCAAATAAGAGTTACGTACTGATATATATCCAACAAAATCATATTCGACGCGCAAAAGCCGCTTATCCGTACCATTTTGGAGGCGATACATACGTAAGAATAATTTTGAGCGAAACACTTATATAGGTATTTCAATACGATAAGATCCGATTAAGCGCGACCAGCTACATGCAGCTATTCAACTTTGTGCTGAAAATCGTATCGTCTGAAAATCGTTTGTCAACTACACTAGCATTATAAACGATAGAATATCAAGTTGTGTGCGCTTTATTTGGCTTTATTTATGAATCCGATTTTGATAAGAGATATTTACGATAATTTTTGTTCATTTATATACGAGTTGGTGCAGGCTGGGTAGAGTCTCTACGCTCTTGGCTTAAGAATACGGCCAGTGAGTGATACGAGGTGACTGTTAGAATAGAGCCCTTAATGTTCTTACTGTTAATTATGTGCATAATAATTGAGTGTTGGGAAAACACGTAGAACATCTTTGAAAAAAATCGGGTTTTAAAATATATAAATGGTTATTATATATTACCTTGAATCTGAATGCGGCGAGCTTAAATACAAATTCCAACGCGAAAACTGCAGTAAATATCAAATTCAAATGATCTAATACTTCCGTATACATTTGTGGCTGGCGGTAAAATTTCATTGAAAGTGTGATGGTGTTGATCATTATTAATACAAATATCATGTACTCGAACGGTTGAGATGTGACAAACCACCACACCTTGTACTGAATTCTATGTTTTGGAATATAACGTCGGATGGGTTTCGCTTTGAGAGCAAATTCAATACAGTTTCGTTGATTTTTATCCAAATCACAATTTTTATACTCCTGTTCTCCTTCGTTTTGAAATGTAACAATAACAAAACCAACAAAAATATTGACCATAAAGAACGCGATGATGATGATATAAATAATATAGTATGCCGCAACAATAGGTCTGAAGTTGTGGATCGGTCCGGAATTCTCTTCATGAGAGTCTATTGAGACATATAGAAGGCTGAAATGATAAATGATTTTTGAGTATCATTAACAAAGCCGACAAATAGAATTTACCCAGGCCATCCTTCAAAGGTTGAAACTGTAAACAAAGTAAGCATTGCTTTTGATACATCATCAAAATGAAAACGATTTTTGATCCATTCTCTTTCTTTCGAAACAGGCTTATCAACATTGCCGTCCTCGAAAACTAGATATGTGCCACTGTAGAAAAATATTTATGTGATTTACAAATAGTTATGTATGAAGCTTTATTTGCTTACTGGCATTCGGCTTCTTGCATTTTGGATCCATCAGAGCACGAGAAAAATTTTCCCTGTAAAAATATATTATTAGATAGAGAGTAATTAGTAAATTTTTAATAATAACAAAATAGTTAAGTTAGTTGGCAATTTAACATGATGAATATACATGCAAATACATACATTTAAACTAGCATTTTCGTTAGTCGAAAAACCTGGAATTTTAACTTCATAAAGTGCCAGAAAAATCAACGTTTGGCACCATAATAGAATTAAAGAATTTGGAACCAGTACGCCAATCTGGTGGATCTCAGGTGTTTTATTGTTATTTTGTATATAATAATTAGTGGTCTCACAGTTGCCTTTGAGGTATGACACTGGTCTAACATACCAGTCGTCGTATGTTTGAATTTCGTTTGGGACAGGCTGTTGGCGTTAATAGGATCATAGTACTAGCAATTACATTAAACCTATCAGCAAACATTAAACCTACCAGGTGGGGTCAATTGACCCCTTTCGAACTTTCTGTCATAGCAGTAATCATGCTGCCTTTAGACTTGATGATTTTTATTTTGTTACATAGGATATGGAAGGGTATCCCGAGCAGGGTTTTAGAGCAAATTGAAAACAAAATTTGATATCTTGATGTAACGGATTTTGAATACTCGGTGTGATTTCATTTTGGTCGACTTAGCGGTTAAAATATCAAAATTGATTGCAAAAATTCCACGCCGTGAAATTAAATTGAACACTACTTTTGCTATCAAAAATATCAAACGGAATACTAATTTTGCTGATTTTTATGCTAGTTGATAGAATAATATTTACTGAATATCAGCGTGTATTTTGGTCTTAATGAAACGCTACTGAATTTGAGTTATAGTCGCGAGAAATGATGAAGTCGCTGCGTTAAAATTGGGCCCATTTTCTACAGTGGTGTCTGTGTTGTTTAAATCCGGCAGGCAGAAAAAACCTGCACAGGGATTACTGCTTTTCAAAAACAGATCAAAAGAGAGACCGATGGATAACGTGTCGGTATCGCCTACATGTCGGCTCATTGAAGATAATCATTGTTGCAGTGTCAACAGCTTGCTGCCGGCGCTAGTGTATCATTGAATCGTTCATATACACTAGCACCAGAAGCAAGTGGTTGTCACTCAAATACTAGCTATGTCAACACGATAGAAGAGTTTCAGGCGCAACTGCCTCACATATTGGTAGTAGTGTAAATACAGCACCATATGCTGAAATTAAAAGCAAAATGCTGCAAATTGCTAGTGAATTCAATAAATTTTTGTAACCAAATATGACTCCAGACATGCCACCATAACTTTTTTATGAATGTATCAGATCTCAATGATTGTGAAAAAAATAGTAGGGTACCTTGTTTCACCTACTTTAACATTTCTAAAAATATTTTTTTGAATCTACTCCTGAAAAATGCCATTTTTTCATAAAACTCAAATGTGCGACCTCTAAATCGCGTCAACCAAAGTTGACGTCATATAAAAGTTTTGTTGTGACACCCTAAGCTATCAGTTGAGGGGTGAGCCCCCAGGTTTTCTGACATTGTGCTATTTTGGGACACTCTAATAAATATGATTGAAATATAACATATTGTAATATTAAGGAATGTGCGGTAAAGACGGGCACCTCAAGATTAAAATTCAATATCTACACAAGTATCTCTGTTTGATATAGCCATACTACTAGTAAATTTGGTTCAAAACTAATACTTTATCATCAAAAACATTCCCTAGTAATCATATTTTCTAGACATTGTACAGAAAAACGGACATTATATGAAAGGTGGACACCGCAAAAAAGGTGTGATGCCTGATGAGTAATACTTAACCATCCAGTTAGCTTCGAGGTATGATACCAGCCGTCGTATGTTCGAATCTCGACTGGATGGTGCTACCAAAGTCAGTAGGATCGTTGTACAAGCCCCGTAGAATGATTTATCTATTTTGGCAGACGTTGCGCGTACATTACTTTGGACATTTACGGCAAAATCAAATAGAAGTGATCAAAATAAAGTAAGCGTAAAGCCTATCCAAAATAGACAAATCAACCTAATTGTTTTGTACTCTAATAACTAGCTGCAGAGTCTCTCGATAAAGGGTGGCTCCAGGCAAAGGGTGAACATGTGCATTCCATAACCTCTGTTTACTAACTTCTATCCCTACGTACACGTGTTGCCGACTGGGGTACGCGACCTCGATTGCTGTAGGCTAACAGTGAAGGGGACACAGTGGCTTTCGCCCACCTTAAGGTGGCAGCCACGTCAGCGAGATAAGGACCTGAGGCTAACAACCCACTGTACCCGAAAACAAAACTAAAGTTAATGAAAAAGAAAGAAAGTCTCTCGATAAAGAAAAAGGGTTAAGTCTTAAAGACATTTATACCTAACGCCGGTTTCGACTTACTTCAATACTTTATCATTAAAATACTTTAATAGTCTAAAAATTTGGAATCCCGTTTCTGAAAGTTGTTTAGTCAGCTTTTTTAGCAATCATAATGGCTTCGCTGAGCACACTAGCAAGAAAACCTAGCTCAGAAAATATTTTTTAGCTTACAAGATGCATAGTAAGTGTCGTACTTCGAACGGCATCATTTTCAGCTGCTTTTGCTTTCCTTTTTTGAAAGTTTTCATGACCTTTTTCAACTGTTTTATTTTTTAATATTTTATATAACTGTTTTATAACTGTAGAATAATTTGCAAGTTATCAACAAAGTTATTTTAAAGCATAGGCAAAATTAGTTTCAAATTTATGTGTTGTCTTTTATAGCAACTTATATTATAGTTATAGTTCGCATTTCGCAACATGAGTTGCTAATGTTGCATAAAAACTTTTAAATTTATGAGTTATGATACGTTAACCCTTTATAAGGTCGTGGCAATAAAATTGTCACCAAAGAAAAATATTTGTTTTGCGTCTATAATGACATCAATATAATTAGAGAAGCAAAATAAAAATTTTTTGTTGGTGGCAAATAGTTGGTAGGCAAATAGTATAATTGCCACTGCCTTATAAAGGGTTAACTGATACGTCTGAAGTAAAACAAAATACCTAATTTTCGAATAATTGCTATTTAATAGCTACCATTTTGGCGTGCAGCGCAAATAAAGCATACTTTCGCATTAAGACATACCTTTTTTACCGTTTTAAATTTTTTTAAATAAAATTTTTGAATTTTGTTATTTTGGCCAAAATCATGCAAAATCTTATATAGGGGGAGAGGGCGATTAGTCAACAATGGGGAAAACTCGTTACATAATTAATGCACTGCCCCTGCATTTTAATTACTAATGTGTCCAAGCTCTAAGATTAGGCAAGCATTTCATTATAATACTTCAGTATAGTTCTCACATGGGTATTTCTCTTTACCAGGAAGTAAACTTTACCTTACATATACTTTGTTACGTATGTCTTATTACCAGACTATAACACACCAAATCAGTACACTATTGTTACAAAATATAGTAAATGTAGACCAGATATAGAAAATATGACGGCCTGAACCGAAATCTAGAGAAAATAAATCATATAATGCAGTTTACTTCTTTCGTTACGGGACACCATTTGCAGAATACCGTTTGCCCTACAGCGCATGGTGTCCCGTAACGAAATGATTTTTATTATTACTTAAAAACTAAATACAAAACCTGTATATACTTTTACATTTTGAGTTTCAGCCTGCCTTCAGCTAAAAATTTTCGGAACATGTCGACTTTGAAAAACTTGAAACAGAGCAGAGTTTTGCAAATGTTTGAATCATGTTCAGAATACGCATTTTCTGCGATGGTGTCCCATCACGAAAAATATTCCGCCACTATTCAATGATGCTTATTACAATAAATATTTCGCCCTCGTATTGAGAAAGTACTACTAAATAGCGGCTCAAAACACCTATTTTAAAAGATATTCGTCAGACTGTTAGTAAAATATGAACAAATTTGCTTCGAAAAAACGGTTGTTCATGTTGTCTCGTAACGCCGGAATGTGTCACGTGATCATAATTGTGTGTTTTCCAAACCATCAACAAGAGCGGATACTCGTAAGCGATTGCTTGTTTTTTTTTCAGCCTAATTACGTGCTAGTGGAAAAACAGTGGCTTTAATGTTTATTAAATAAAATTTAGCAAATTACTTACATTTTTATGAAAATAGTTATACCACTTTAAAGCATATGAATGCTACATTCGTTTCAGTATTGTTATATAGCGGCAAAGTTTTTATTTGGGAAAGCGCAGCAAAAAATCAGAGGGGTTGTGTATAAGACACGACCGCATATTCAACGTAGGACTACGCAAAATTAATGTAAAGGTGCGTTTAGAATGGGCAATTTTGGCTACGTTGGGAATGCGATATGTTGCTAGTTTTTGCTCAATGTTGCTTCTGTCGCCACCTGCACATTTGCCATAGTTACTTGGAAACATCAGCAGCAGCAGGAAACAGTTAGAAACAATTGCATGCAACTAGTTGCCAATCTAGACACACTTATGAGAAAATTGATTGCTAATGGAAATCTAGGACAGGACATGACACGATGTATCGCAAAAGAGCCAATTTGCTGTCAAAAAAGAGCCAGCTTCCTGATTGCCTGATTTCATGCGTGCAACTGTAGAAACAAAAATTCACAAGGGAAGCGCAAAAGTGTTTCTGGAAACCACAGCAAACCCTGAAACAATCAAGTTTTTCACGTTACTAGGTTTTTAAGAGTTTGTTTATCGTCGTTTATCGTTTGTTTATCGTAACTTAATCGAAATGTAAGTATTATTCGATCAGATTGGATCTATTTTTGTGTAATTAGTGATCAATTAGGACAATAGGCTTCTATCATAAACTGCAGCTGCATTCTTGGAAACACTTTTCGCTTGCCGTAGTAAATTTTGAAAGGGAATCGCCAAAATAAAAACAAGAAGAAGAAAAAGTCACATGTCATGTCCTGTCCTAGATGGAAATCATAATACTCTTCATTGACAGTTATGATGGTTCTGAAAAAAACCATTTTGAAAGCTTAAAATTGACTGAAACGATTGGATTGGCTACTTTGTGCTGTAGAGAAAAAGCATAGTGTTAGCAGATGTAAAATTATAATTCTCACATCATACTGAAAGCTACTATCCAGTGACTCCATTACGTAAAAGACGTAAAATGTTTGTCTTAATATTTGAAAGAAGTAACCGTAACTGCGCATTACAATGGCCATAGATAGGCACTGTGAAATAGAAATGATTATTGATTTTATGAATTTGCAGATCAGATTATTACATTACATTACATATTGCAGAACTTCGCATCGTGTAAATTAAAAGCTATGATAATGCTGATAATTTAAGTTTTCTGTTTGACACTGTGAATTAAAGTAATGTATGGTATAATCATAAATGACATTCTTTTTCTTACATCTGATTTCCAGTGGCAACATTATCGAGTTGATGTCGCTTGTCCGAATATTTCAACTGGATTGTTTAAAGGGTTCAAGGGTTAAGATAGTGGTGAATTAACACTACAGAGTAACAAGTATTATAAAAAATTGATTTGGCTAATCAGAAACTTACTAGCCGTTAAAATCAGGTACATGGTGTCATCTTCTTACCGGTTGGTAAGGAAAAGCTCCTGGTACTAATGTCGATATGGAAATAACGTCATTCCTCCATCCATGTTTCGTTGAGCGCAAGGATATCTGCCTGTCTGAGAACCGCATCGGTTGAAATATCTGCTGAATGTACGTGCGTTTAGACACTGTACATTCAGGCTCTGCAGTACAACAAAATGGCTTACGTTAGATATAAATTCTAGAAGTTCAGTATCTAAAGTAACCAATTTGTGGTTTTCCAGGCGCCTAAGTTCCGTCCGTAATTCTTGGATTCTCGGTGATGCAGTTCCCTTGGCATGGTAAAACTTAAATATGCCTCTGTTATTCGTCAAGTACAATCCTTCAATCGATGTAACTCTTGACATTCCCACGTACATCAACTGCTGTTCCTATCCAGTAAGAGCATTCGCACCTACTAAAGGAAATTGTATACGTTTGCACTTAATGCTACTACTTAGCTTAATATTTGCAGATCGCTTTTCAATAGGTGTCCAATCGGGCTGAAGAACGTCGGGCTTAGAGTACACAGCGAGCCTCGATTTGACCCGCAAGACCTTTCCAATGGAGTCGTTTTCAACTGCGCCTGGTAGGTGAAGTTTACATCATTCTGCTGTGCGGACCCTACCCTCTATGAGCTTAGTTACATCAGGATCGAGTTGCTCTCCATTCCCAATTTTGGTTAAAATATCGAAAAATTGTTCGTTGGTCTGACGCATTACTCATTATCTCATATGCCGCCGCAAGCAGGACATGTTATGATTATGGAAATCAAGTAACAGAGGAATGCGTACAAACGTGATAAACAGTATTGTTCAAGCAATAAAAGAGACAACTAATGACTTTGTTTGCTCGAAATTTATTTTGGTAATGCTGAACATGGCAGTAAATATCCAGCTGTATGCAGCATCCATCAAATATTGTGTCGATGATTATCGATTTACTTATTCAACAAAGTAAATTTTACTTAGGATTCCTTGTAGAAAACATCGTATTTTTATCAAAACAATACTTTACCCGTAACACTTTTGAAGTTGTATGTAAGCAATGATAATAAAGCACAGGTTGCGAGTTTTCACATATAAATATTTTAAACCTACATTATTTTTTATAATATTCTATCCGGCAAGTTGAAAGCATAGAATGATATATCCATAAACAAGCCGAAAATGTTTGATGACTGATCCCGCACCCTACATTTTTACATCTTTTCGGCTTCTATAGGACTCACCTGTTACGTTAGGCGATATGCTGGCCTCTACGTGCGCCGGAGCGGTCACCTCACGCAACACTTCAACGTTGGAGGGACCAGCTATTTCGTGCGATGCACCATTTAACGATGTATTGCCCACTTCAGAATACATTGAATCACTACGATTTCCTTTTCTTCTCAAACGGTAGAATTTACAGCGCTCTGCCACCGTCAACGCTGACCTCTTAGCTGGTCCAGTCAATAATGCCTGCTCACGGGCTCGCTTGCGGTATTTACGCATATACTTTGCTTGAAGCAATTGAGACATTGTAGAATCAGATGCACAAAATCACTCACTTCTCACTCAAATTGACTGTATGTTATTGAAAACAATTTCATATGGTAACTATGGCGATGATTGAACGAATACTGTAGGGAATTTGGAAAAATTGTTCAACTTTACGTGGAAATTCCAGAAGTTACATACAAAATACAATCTTCTAATACAAACTATACAAAAGGCTGATATTTTGTGATTCGAATGGTATGCAAACCATAAAAATATATTCAGAATTAGCTGAGCTATAAGCGTTCAAAATCTATCACTTTGTCGTGTCGCGGTCATTTTTGCTACTCCAACGTGCCACTCTATTAAAGTAAGACGTAGCGTAGATGTATGTTTTCTTTGGGATTCGAGGGGGTCATAAAAAATCAGAGGAGTTGAGTACAAGACACGATCGTGCAACTAGTGGACGTGCAATTAAAAGACGGTGCGACTAGAGGACGTGCAATTAGCGCACGAGTGCTGTACATATATGCTGCATGTAGCATGTATACATGAAGAATCGTATTATTACATGCATAGATGTATGCTACTATCGCCACAAAGGGACTTACGTTGTCCTGCGTTACCTATATAAGGTCGTGTCTTGTACACAACCTTTCTAATTTTTAATTTCATTCATCAAAATTTAAATTCTACCAGACGATAGAGCTTTTAATTGCAAGAAACTCTTTCAAAGGTTCGATAAACCTAAAACCAAGTTTACCCAATCAAAACTTTAGTGCGCACGTTTTTTTTTTGGTTTTGGGATATTGTACGCGCGCGTAACCGTGTGTTACAAAAGTTGGCGCGAGTGTTCGTAGGTTAATTTCTTTTGACGGGAAAAACAAATTCTTCTGAAATTTTACAGATATATTTGCAGCATTAAAACCTCTAATTTGATACCAAAATAATTTAAACCAGATAAATTATCTTTGATGAAATCATTATAAACTATTATAAATGTTAATGTGTTGTATACGATTGCTCATAACTTTCAAATTAAACGTCCAATCAAAAACAATTCAATAGTGATCTATCCGGCTATATTACCTTTCAAATTCGACTAATAGCGCATGAATCGGTTTAGCCATCTCTGAGAAACAGGCGATAATTGTTATCTTGTAAAAAGAAGTTCTTTAAGCATATCTTTTAAATTACTTGTTTCTTTTCAATAAAACTATCTGAAACTGTTGGTAGTGCAACGTCGACCAACGCGCTTAGTCCGTCCCTGTTAGAGTCGATTGCTGCGCTCACTGAATGACGAAGCTGTCATTTGAGATTGGACAATAGAACCCTCTGAGACCCTGTAAGCGAGAGCTCGTGTTCGCAATAGTGCGAGAATAAGATACCTAATGCTATATTTGTTATTGAATAGATATGGAGATACATTGATAACACATTTTGTTAGTGAGTAGATATTTAAAACAGTGGTTGCAAGATGAGTTTAATACACTGAAGTCGCTTTTAAAATAAAAAATTAAAGTAAAATTAAGTGTAGTGACATAATATATGTTAAATATATGTGCCGCGGTCGAATAGTGAAAAATCTTCTCGTGAGGCCTTGATTCTTGGCTGCTTTTCGCAAATTTAAATTCCCATCACGGAACCGGCATCAGGATTGAAGGCAGAAAAATCACTGCAGCATAATAATTTCTAAACATATTTAGTTTGAACGTCTGAATCACACGTTTCGGAACTTTCTTACACCTCCACTTATTTAGCGTGTATTTTCAATTCAGCCTATCCAAGTTGTAACCGCTGCTGCATAGGCTCACAATATTGGACTGACGGCAACTAACGTCAGGACGAATAGTGTGAATGTGTGAATACAAAAGATGCAAAATAACCGCACAGTTTAGTCCAATGCTCTTGGACTGTGGTGAATTGCAAGTGCTTGCAATCTTTTTATATACCTCCCAGAAATTTAACGGCCCAAGCGTGAATTGATGAATATTGACAGGCTGGTAATGAGTCTCATGCCATGTAACTCAGTGGAAGAATTCGCTTTGCACCGCACCTTTGCCGAGACGCATCTATGGAGTCCAAAGGATTCGCGGGCGAACCAACGCTTGCCAATTTATCGACAGCAACGTTGCCACCAAGTTAATCATTTTGGACGTCCATCAAAAATTTTTACACCAGAATCGTGAGACCACCATAGACGAGTTGAAACAACGCTACTACATTTCCCGGCTAAATGCTGTCTACAAATCGGTTCGTAATAGCTGCCAGACCTGTAGGAATGAACGAGCTCGTCCGCAAGCACCGTTAATGAAGGACCTACCATCACGCCTTTTAGCCTATAGCCGACCCTTTAGTCACATGGGGGTAGATTATTTCGTGCCAATGATGGTATCCGTTGGCCGCCGAGTGGAGAAACGCTTTTGGCTACTTATTTGATTGTACGTGCTATTCATTTTGAACTCGCCAATTCACTTAACGCTGACTCGTGTATATTGGCCCTATGCAACGTAATGAACAGAGGGGCACCAGTTGCCATATACAGCAACAGAGGAACAAATTTTGTGGGAGCCAATAAAGAGCTGAAAGCCGCACTGAAAGAGTTGAATCATCATAAAATCGCAGCAGAATTTCCTCACCACAAACGAAGTGGAACTTCATACCTCCCATGTCTCCTCATATGGGCGGAGCATGGGAAAGAATGATTCGTACGGTCAAGCAGGACTCGAAGAAACTGCTTCTAAGTCATCTACCGTCAGACGAAACGCTACGGAGCATCCTGATAGAGATAGAATTCATCATCAACTCGAGACCGTTATCTGAAATCCCGTTAGACGACGATCAGTCTGCTGTACTGACCCCCAATCACTTCATCTTCGGTTCTTCAAATGGAATGCTTCCGTGGACCTGCATCGATAACAGCACTACCCAGTTGAAACAAAACTGGAGACTATCACAGGCTGTAGCGAACCGGTTCTGGGTACAGTGGCTATGCGACTACCTTCCGACCCTGCGGGCGAAATGGTCCATCCCAGTAAAAACAAATGAAATCAACGACATAGTAGTCATCGTTGACAGCAGCTTTCCTCGCGATTACTGGCCAAAGGGGCGAGTAATCGCCACAAACGTAGCTCCCGATGGGCAAATCAGGTGGGCTACGGTACAAACTGCTCATGGAACATACGAGCGACCGGCGGTGCTCGACGTTGGCATAACAAGGAATGCAACTCCGGAGAGTCTTCGCTGCATTGAAGGGGGGAGTGTTGGTAGCGCAACGTTGACCAACGCGCTTAGTCCGTCCCTGTTAGAGTCGACTGCAGCACTCACTGAATGACGAAGCTGTCATTTGAGATTGGACAAAAGAACACTCTGAGACATTGTAAGCGAGAACTCGTGTTCGCAATAGTTCGAGAATGAGATATGTGTTTTTTGCTTTAAAAACTAAAATTTATATTAAATTACCTCATTTATACTTATACATTAGTACCTAGTGCGTTTATATTTTATACATTTGGGTAAGAGTTAGATGAAAATACTTAAATGCTAAATTATTGAAGCTAAATTCTTTAAATAGAACTACTGGAACGACTAGTTCCACGCGACGGTGAGTTACCCTAACTTAATTTAAAAGGTGTAAAAGAAGAGGTAAAACTAATGCTAAAACATCTACTTAACATAAACATTGAAAGTAATCATTCATCTTAGGTTCCGGTAATTACTACAGATCAGCTAATTGCATTATTGCGCGATACTGAAGAGTACTACAGTAAGTAGAATACGCTAAAATGCACTTGCACTTGAGCAAGCGAATACAAATGTTATTATTATAGGATTTTGTAAATCTTTCTGCCAATAAAGTTTTAACGAATTGTGGATCTTTCCGTTGTCTATCGCCAACAGAAACATTTAGCGTTAACAAGAGCGTTCATTTGATATTATGATCGTAGAAATCGGTCATGTGATTCCGAAGAAAATCGTGTCACGTAATGTTTACATTTTTACTTATAACTTTTAAACAAAATGTCGGACCACGAAACAATTGAATAGTGATACACCTTTCAAACAAAAGTAATAGCGTTCGAGTCGGCTCAGTCATCTCCGAAAAATAAGCGAAAGAAAATTAGAGCCTCACACACACACACACACACACACACACACACACACACACACACACACACACACACACACACACACACACACACACACACACACACACACACACACACACACACACACACACACACACACACACACACACACACACACACACACACACACACACACACACACACACACACACACACACACACACACACACACACACACACACACACACACACACACACACACACACACACACTCACACACACACACACACAGGTTGAACGGCCGGTGAACACCCTAACCCAGTGGTTTTGTAGTTAAGGCCAGTTTGGTTTTGTACGACCCTATGTAGCCATTCAATGGGAGCGGGAACTCTTATCCCTACCTCCACGCGGGGCCGGCTGGGACGCAAACGGGCCTAGGGTCGACCAAATACCAGTCTTTGGTTGCACCCTCGGTTGTGTGCTAACAGGGAGGGGGGGCACATTGGGGGTGATGTAGGCCAGGCATTAGCAGACAGCTGACTACCGAAGAAGACAGCCACGCTCCGTGGCGAGTCGTCGGGAGCAAAGGAAACGAAAAAACAAACAGAAGTAGACCCGGTCAACGTAAGTTCATTAAGGGAAGGAATAAAGGCGAAGCGCTAATAGTGAAAGCAAACGGGGACTCGTACAAAGAGGTTCTGCGTGCCATGCGGACAAAGCCGGAACTCAAGGAGCTAGGTGCAAATGTGCAAAAAATTAGACGCACCCGTAATGGCGAGATGATCCTCAAGCTGAAAAAGGACCCGCAAGTTAGTAGCTCTTCTTACAAAGAGCTAACTGAGAGAGCCATGGGTGACGCGGTGGAAGTGAGAGCTCTGTGCCCGAAAGCAACTCCCCAGTGCAAGGATTTGGACGAGGTTACATCGGAGGAAGAAACCAGACTAGCCTTGAAGGAGCAATGCGAGTTGGGGAATGTCTGAATGAGCATCCGTATGAGAAAGGGACCTCATGGAACGCAAGTAGCTACGATAAAACTTCCTATTGAAGCAGCCAACAAGGCACTGAAGACTGGAAAAATCAAAGTGGGCTGGTCGGTATGTCCGTTGAGTATCTGAAAGCAGCTGGAAGTATGCTTTAGTTGCCAAGAGTTCGGCCACATTGCAAGAAATTGCAAAGGACCTGATAGGAGCAAATTATGCAGAAGGTGCGGTGAAGATGGTCATAAAGCTCATGACTGTAGGAAGCCACCGAAATGTCTGATCTGTCCAAATGAAGACGGCAATAAACACGTGACAGGAGGCCCGTGATGTCCGGCCTCTAAACAGGCGGCGGCTGCTAGATCATAGTGCAGGTGACGCAAATAAACATGAATCACTGCGATACAGCACAACAACTGCTCTGGCAGTCCATGGTGGAAGCACTGAGTGATATAGCTATTATCTCGGAGCCATATCGAATCCCATCTGGTGATGGGAATTGGGCAGCGGACAAGGCGAAAACGACGGCAATTTGGACGGTGGGAAGATATCCTCTATAAGAAGTAGTCTATTCTGTAGAAGAAGGCTTCGTGATCGTTAGAATTAACGGTGTGATGGCGCTTGCCAGAAGGGTTGATCCCCGATAGATGGTCCTACATTGTGTCTGATGGTGTTGTATGAACTTCGGTCCACCCGGAACTCGAATTATCGCAAGTGGCTATGAGGAACTGTTACGTCGTAGACGTCCGTAGTAGTTCCGTAGGTGATTTCGGATCACGGGTGGCAAAGAGAATCACTTTGGTATCACACTTAATTTATTTTAATGGTATTAAACTTAACGATGACAAACAATTTAGGGTTTCAGTTAAAATTTATTAAATAGAGAGATCTCTTTAACGACAACTGATTTGTATGCGATATCGAAGGTGACTGAAGGCTAACTGCCGAGTGGACAGATCGGTTGGCTTGACGATCAAGTAAATGTGGCTGCCAGAACGGCTAGAAAAACTCGCCTATTGTACGTCCGTTAGCACCAGCTGCGAAGTGAGAAAGCGAAACCTCACTCCGTGCTGCCAGAGCCAACATACCCGCCGCCTTGAACTACTGTGTTCAAATTAACTAGTTATTTAGGTTCACTTTTATACATAGATTAATATTTATTCTTGTTGCTCAGGATGGTAATTGATGGCTGGAACATTCAGTTGCTCATCCTCGGGAGTCGATTCCGGAACTGGTAGCAGGCAGATCTTCGTGATTGGCCTTGTTATGATTCCTTTTGCTGTACGCAAAGTTACCACGCGTGTCAAATTGTCGCTTCCAGGGTGTATTTGTATGATGCGGGCTAGTGGCCAACGGATTGCTGGCAGCATTTCATCTACCTTCATTACCATGCGGCCTGGTTGGATCTCGTCGTTTCGAGCAGCACGTTTCGTATCCTTTATCAGCTCCTGCAGATATTCTGATCGCCAGTGTGACCAAAATTTCTGGATTTCTCGATTGGTATGGAAGCTGAGAAAGGTTAAGCCGACCTCCAACTCGCAAAACTCTCTCTGGGTATACAAATGGCGAAACAAATGGAGACGACGGATAGGCGAACTTTTGGCAACAGAATTTCCTTGCTCAAGCTCTTTGATTTCATTACGGAATGCGTCCTGCTGAGCTAAGCGCACTAGAAGGGTATTGGCATTAGCAATTTCTTTGACAGTGAGCGACTGTCGATCAACATCGTTATCTGAAAGAGGTGCACGTGGCTGGGTTCTGGTTTCGAGTTCTTTCCGAAAAACGCCGATGATGTGGAGTAATCGATTATAGGAGGACCACCGTATAAACCATGGGTTGATGCCAGGTGTCGTTTGAACCGATGCAACTACGCATTTTTTCTCAAGTACTTCTTCGGTGAATGTAGGCAATGACAAAGTGGCCAAAGCTGATGCGGTTGCACCAACCAGGATGGACCATACTTCCAGGTTTCACTATTTACGAATTCTTCGACTGACATCCCACGTGAAACGAGATCTGCAGGGTTCTCCGATCCAGATATATGATTCCATTTCCCACCATGTGTGTGGTGTTGTACTTCTGACACCCTGTTCGCAACGAAAGTTTTCCAGGAACTGGGTGGTGCGCGCAGCCAGTACAAGCAAACTGCAGAATCAGACCAGAAATATGAAGCCGAGACGCAAATGTTTATTGATTCCTTTACGCGATGATACAGGTGAGCTGCCAATACGCAAGCGCAAAGTTCTAGACGAGCGATTGTGAGCTTTTTTTGTGGAGCCACCTTGCTTTTCGAAGCTAGTAGCCGGACTTTAACGATACCAAGAGCATTTTCACATCGAACGTACGTACAGGCTCCGTATACAGAAGTGGAAGCATCAGCGAACGTATGTAGCTCTACGGTGGCCTCGGGTAGAAACGCGTACCGGCCGATTGCAATCTTTGGTAGCTCTCGCCGAAAGTTTTCCCATTTCAGCTGAATGGAATGAGGTACTGGTTCGTCCCAGTCGCAGGAGTGCCCATAATTCCTGCATCATGATTTTCGCTGTGACGACGACAGGTGCAATCTGGCCGAGCGGATCAAAGAGCCTAGCGATGTCAGACAGGATGGATCGTTTCGTAGGAGCTTCATAACGTTCACTAGACACAATCGCGGACAAGACACTTCTAACTCTTACAAAATGTTAAAATAAAACAAATTACTTTTAACTTACACGTCGACCGGTTTCAGGCATCATATGCCTATCTTCAGGACGAGAGCCGATGTCCAACTGATCACTGTGTCGTTATTGTATCATCATCGATGCAACGTCGTAGAGAGAGTGAGAAAGATGTCACAGCTTAATTTTTTCTTATAAGATTGAAGAGAGGCGAGATTATTGGTGCGTCATCATCATTTCCAAGCGTCCCCGTTTGTTTCCAAGCGTCCCCGTTGAAGACGCCTTAGAAAGTTTGCGTAATCATTTGAAACGAAATCATATCCCATCAAATCACATTGAAGCGTACCTTTCAGTGGCTGAATTATGCATGAAACAAAACTTTTTCTTGTTCAGAGGAAAGTTTTATAAACAGACCTTTGGCCTCAGTATGGGAAATAAACTCTCCCCGTTACTAGCTGAAGTTTTTATGAGCGATTTTGAAATCGAAGCGCAAAGTAATAAGTTTTTTCCTCGGGTCTGGAAACGCTATGTCGACGATGTGTTCGCAGTGGTCAAAGAACGCTATTTACCCCAAACGCTTAATTTGCTTAACTCTAAACACGACACAGTTAAATTCACTGTTGAAAAAGAGCAAAATGGAAAACTTCCGTTCCTGGATCTGTTCATTTCCAAAACTGAAAACAATAATTTAAAATTTGGGATTTACCGTAAGCCAACGTCAACGGACCGCTTCATAACTGCAGACTCGAACCATTTTGGTGCCCAAAAACAAGCAGCGTTTCACTCAATGGCACATCGTCTTTTCAATATACCATTGGAAAAAGACGAGTTTGATACTGAAAAAGATAGAATGTTCAAAATCGCTGAACAAAATGGTTACGATAGAATGTCTGTGAATAAAATTCTAAGAAAACACGAAAGAAAAAGACACCGTTATGAAGCAACGACCCTCCAACCAGAGAGAGAGGAAAACGTTCGAATTAGCCTACCGTTTTACCCAGCAGTTACAAATCCGATTAAACATGTGCTGAAACAATTTGGATTTGCGGTAGCCCACAAAAGTAGCTGCACACTACGGGAACTGTTATGTAATCTTAAAGATAAAACACCTCCCGATGAGCAATCGGGGATTTATCAGATTCCATGCAAAGTTTTCCCGGCCGTGTACATAGGTCAAACACGTCGCAAGTTCAAAACTCGCCTAAAGGAACATATGAAGGCAGTGGAACACAACAGAACGTGCGATTCTAGTGTTGCATCACAAAGTGGTAACCAGCTACCTAAAATCGATTGGGAGAGTTCTAAACTAATTAAAACTGTGAAGAAGGTTTCATTGCTTAATGCTTGGGAATCAATGTTCATTTCCAATGCAGCGAAACCGCTTATGAATGATGATGACGCACCAATAATCTCGCCTCTCTTCAATCTTATAAGAAAAAATTAAGCTGTAACATCTTTCTCACTCTCTCTACGACGTTGCATCGATGATGATACAATAACGACACAGTGATCAGTTGGACATCGGCTCTCGTCCTGAAGATAGGCATATGATGCCTGAAACTGGTCGACGTGTAAGTTAAAAGTAATTTGTTTTATTTTAACATTTTGTAAGAGTTAGAAGTGTCTTGTCCGCGATTGTGGTGCGCTTACGTTGCACAAAAAATTTATTTATCTTCATAACGTTGTAGTATTGGAGAATCAAACCGAAGTTGATCGGACTCTGGCTCCCACTAGATCCCCAGAGTTTTCACAGACTCGTCTGGGATGAATTGGACACTGGATTGTGTGCCGATTTGATCGTTCCTCAGCCCCTGCAAAACTTCTAACCGATTCGAAGTCCATTTCCTCAAGTTGAATCCTCCTTTGGTTAATAATTCAGACAACTCTTCTCGGAGCTGGATAGCTTCCTGTACCGTATTCGCTCCTCCGATAAAATCGTCCATGTAGAAATTTTTGCGTAGCGCGGGGGCCCCTAAGGGGTATGCAGAGCCTTCGTCGTTTGCAAGTTGTTGAAGGGTCCGTGTAACCAAAAAAGATGATGGAGCTAAACCGTAAGTCACGGTTAGAAGCTCGTAAGTCTGGACAGGGACGTCCTTCGAAAGCCGGAACAGAATGCGTAGCAAAGCGAGATCATCAGGATGGTGTAGAGTCTGCCTGTACATTTTTTTTACGTCTCCGACGACAGCCACAGGGTAAGTGAGGAACCGAAGAACAATTGAAAGGAGGTCATCCTGAACCACCGGACCCACACAAAGTGCTTCATTAAGAGAGAAGCCGGTCGAAGTACGAGCTGAACCGTTAAATACCACTCTAATTTTGGTAGTCGTACTATCTTCCTTCAGAACAGGGTGGTAGGGCAGATAAAACGTGTGGGAGTGATTTCCGTCGTCCGGCTCGACCAGTCGCATATGGCCAAGGGAGAGGTACTCCTCTATGAATTTATGGTATTCCTTCTTCAATGTTTCATCGCGGTCGAGTCGCCGTTCAAGCTGAGAGAAACAGCGAAGTGCACAGGTTTTAGATTCTCCTAACATAGCATCAAAGTCGGGCTTTCGTGGCAGACGAACGATGTAGCGCCCCGACTCGTCTCGTGTTGTCGTAGATTGATAGAAATCTTCACAGTAGCGCTCTTCGATGGAGTAGTTATTGTTGACGGTTAATTCCTCGGTTTTCCAGAACCGTTCCATACTCTCCCCCAGTGTCAGCATGGAAACAGCAACGATACTAAGATTTGAGGACTGCAGCTGAGCGGGGTGTGTCGTGGTAGCTGAGCCTGTGACGAGCCAACCAAATACGCTGTCCACCAGAATCGGAAGATTATCGGCCATCCGGAGACGAGCTGTGCTAGGGAAGAATGAATGGAAATGTTTTACGCCTAGTACCATGTCAATCTGCTGGCTCTTGTTGAACAGGGGATCTGCTAACACTAAATTCTGCGGAATTTGCCAATCATGAACGGAGATGTCCTGCGCAGGAAGATCTGCAGTAACCGTATCCATCAGTAAAAACTCAATCCCGCCTTCAAACTGATCATTCTGGGACTTGATGCGAGCGAAGATTGTTTCACGCACCCTCTTGGAGAGATTGCCTGCTCCCTGGATAGTCACGTTCACTGGACTTCTCTTCAGATGCAAACTGCGTGCCAAACGATCAGTAATGAGATTAGGCTGGGAAGCACTGTCGAGTAAAGCACGAGCTGTATGGTCCTGACCGTAAGCATCAATAATCTTAACCAACGCAGTTAATAGAAAGACATCTTCTCGAGGCTGCAGCGCAGCAGTACTGGCAACAACTCTGTGAACACTCTCCGCTGATGCTATGAAAGATTGGGATCCATTATGGTCGATGGGCTGAACCGCTTGAGTCGGCATAGACGTATGAACGGCGGTTGGTTCGTTTGCTGACCTAGAATTTTCACTGGAGTGCAGCATGGAGTGATGACGCTTATTACAGTGCTTGCAATTGTAATTCGAAGGACAATTTCGAAAGATATGATCGCTTTTCAAGCAGTTGTGGCATAGTCGTTTAGCAGCCACGAATTGCTGCCGTTCGGTTGGAGAATATTGAATTTTGCACATTTCATTAGGATTAGAGGATCTTCCTGGTTACAAGCAGGACATTTGCTTCCAGGCCTGGATGTGGAAGCGCAAGGTGACAAGCGAAAGTTGGACGACTTCTTGGACGTAGACGTGGACACAAATGGAACGGGTGGTGGCTGATGATGGTTAACCATGACGGACTCCAAGACTCGCATTCGTCGCTGTAGAAATTCGATCAAACAGTCGTAGTTCGGTTGATTATTCGTTGATGCATGATCCTCCCAGGATTTCAGTGTGTCGCTAGGAAGTTTAGTGCATAGAAGATGCTCCAGGATGCTGCTCCAGGAGTCAGTCGGCTCACCTAGTTGACCCAAAGTTTTAGTATGACGCTGGAATTCATCGACTAGAGCGTGCAGAGACGCGGCAGATTCCTTCCGAACCGAAGAGATATCGAACAGAGCCTGCAAGTGTCGCTTCTTCAGTAGATAATCATTAACGTATCGGTCGACGAGTGTTTGCCAAGCCAAGTTATAGTTCGCGGAGCTGATGGCTATCGATTCGATCAGCTGCGATGCCTCACCTTTTAAAACTGCCTTTAAATAGTGAAATTTTTGGATGGAAGGAACGTCCCCGTTAGAGTGGATCAATGCCAAGAAGGTGTCATGAAATCCTAGCCACTGCATGTAGTCTCCATTGAATTCAGGGAGAGAAATGATCGGAAGTTTCGACCCAGAGAGAGCGGAAGTGTGAGAAGAATTTTCAGGGATGCGAGCTGGTAGACCTGAAACAGGAGGTTTGGAAATCAAGTCGGCTTTTATTTGAAACAGTCGAGGCTCAAAATCGGCACGTATGTCTGCGTTGATTTGCCTACCTTCCTCAGTATCCTCGCTGTCTTATAGCTGCCCCTGCACCTCCTCCAGGGACGCCCACATGCTGCTCAGGTATTCCAGACGGATCGATACCTGAGCTTGATCCCGTTCTGCGTCGAAGGAATTCACGAAAGCCTCTGCCCGACCCAATGCAGTCATCATCGTTGCTCGCCGGGATAGTAAAGTTGCTTTATGTAGCTGTGCCATTTTCCGTTGTGTTCGGACGATGTTAAATAACTGGCGAGAAACGAGTCTGTCGAACGAAAAGACCCCGGTAGGGCTGGAGAGCGGATTGATAAATACATGGAATTGTACTCACCAATTCCAAGGCAAGTATGTGCCTTGTATTTTATAATATAAAGCTGCCAACCGGAACGTATTCAAGCACAGTTCGTGCTAATTGAGCTGGATGTCGATAGCCGTTTATGAATCTCGACGAAAACCCACAGAATATCGCTGCTGGATAGTTGAACTGGGTGCACAAATTATGCACAAAAAATCAGAGGGGTTGTGTACAAGACACGACCGCATATAGGTGACGCAGGACTACGTAAGTCTCTTTGTAGTGATAGTAGCATGTATTCATGCTTGTAATCATTCGATTCTTCATGTATACATGCTATATGCAACATATATTCATACTACATGCGTTGTATATAACATTTATCAAAGTAGTAACATTGCATACGTTCAATTCTCAAAAGATTGTGCATTTGAAAACAATTTAGCAAAATCAAGAACACAAACTATTGCTTTCCTGCTACCATACTGAAATTAAAGATTGTTTTTATTACCCATGGTTCCCCACGTTGAAGCAATTTTACCAATTGAATCCCATTTTATCAACAGCACATCTTTTCAATACACTTCTAATGAAACGGTGAGCCTGCGTATTCGCGGGAAACTAGGAGTCATTGACTTTTCGTCGGAAAGCCCAATTTCGGAAGAAGTTTTTCGGCCCAAAAGCGGGATTGTGTTTTTTTTAAAATATATATACTGCATTCTTCTTGCCAATCTGAACACAGCGAATATATTTTCATAAACCGAATTCAAACAAAAAAAACTGCTTTTGAAATTGGCAGAATCGATGATGACTAATTTCACCTTCATACAGAGTCGTATTATAACCGAACACAGCTAGCACATTTTTCCAACACAGATATCAAATTCGCCGAGGTTTAATCGTCTCGCAATAAAGAATTTGCGATCTGTTGGGACAACGAACTTGCGTCATTTTTTATGGCACACTTCCCTAACACAGACATCAAATTGGACTTGGTTTAATCGCGTTCGTCAGAAATCTGTTGGCAAGAGGGGGCTTTGTCACTCTTTCTGGCGTACTTCCCAAGCAAGGACATCAAAATGGTCTAGGTTTAACCGCGGTGTTAAGAAAGCTTGTTGAAATGAGGAAACTTGGTCACTTGTTTTGGCTTACTTCCCAAGCACAGATATCAAATTGGTATAGGTTTAGATCATCGCAAAGAATCTTCCAACCAATCACGAAGCGAGAATTCTGGTAAAACATAGGTTCATTATTTTCAATTTTTCAATAGTTCAACATCAAAAATCCAGACTTTTCTTCATTTGGGTCAATTCTTAGAAAATTTTCCGATCGATTGGTGTAAGAATATTGAAAATCGATAGGAAAACCGCCGAGCTATTAGCGCTCAAAACCTTTCATTTTTCGTGACGTTAGCATTTTTCGATTTTTTGGAATGACACCCTATCTCAAAACTTGCCGTAAGACGTAGTCCTACGTCAAAAACCAATGTCGGTCCGCAATGACGATTGGTAGCGATGATTGTTGTAACAATCCACCGAATTGCCGGGATACAATGGTGGAATAGCGTCTCTTGGATCGTACTTTCTAAGCTCGCTGTAATGACGCTGAATGTCCAAAAACACAATGGCGATGCTCGAACAATAGAGCGGTTGAAATTGTCCTCTCGGTGACGGTGACCGGTGGCGTTAAAGATGTACTCCAAACGGCTTGGCAGCAATCACGATCCGGTCCGTCGACAAAGTATGCAAAGAAACGAAACGGGAATCTAAGGGCACCTGCGAGCCACAAAATATCAATCGGACGGGTAATTACCTGATGGCCGATTATTCGAGCCTTGTATAATTAGGATATACACCTATAAAGTGACCGGAACAAAATGGCAGCGCCCAGAAGATCGTCTCAAGTGCTTCAGATGATTGTTGAATCCGGACGATGTGGCCGATCCTGGTCACGGCACCAGTTTTATGACGGTGCTTGCCAGAAGGGTTGATCCCCGATAGATGGTCCTACGTTGTGTCTGATGGTGTTGTATGAACTTCGGTCCACCCGGAACTCGAATTATCGCAAGTGGCTATGAGGAACTGTTACGTCGTAGACATCCGTAGTAGTTCCGTAGGTGATTTCGGATCACGGGTGGCAAAGAGAATCACTTTGGTATCACACTTAATTTATTTTAATGGTATTAAACTTAACGATGACAAACAATTTAGGGTTTCAGTTAACATTTATTAAATAGAGAGATCTCTTTAACGACAACTGATTTGTATGCGATATCGAAGGTGACTGAAGGCTAACTGCCGAGTGGACAGATCGGTCGGGTAGTTGGCTTGACGATCAAGTAAATGTGGCTGCCAGAACGGCTAGAAAAACTGGCCTATTGTGCGCCCGTTAGCACTAGCTGCGAAGTGAGAAGGCGAAACCTCACTCCGTGCTGCCAGAGCCAACACGGTGTTTTTATCTGCAGTTGCTACGCGCCTCCACGATGGACAATAGAGCGGTTTAACCAGATGCTGGATCAGCTGACGGAGGCGCTGGTCAATCGGAGACCAGTTGTTATCGCCGGTGACTTTAACACCTGGGCAGTTGAGTGGGGAAGCCGCCTCACCAATCCAAGGGGTCGCAGTCTGCTACAGACCCTAGCAAAGCTAAATGTAGTTATAGCAAACGAAGGCATTACTAGCACATACCGTAGGGAAGACCGGGAGTCCATCGTCGATGTCACCTTCTGCAGCCCTGGTGCGGCAAGGATTACGAACTGGAGAGTGTGCGAGGAATATACCCACAGTGACCACCAAGCGATTCGGTACCGCATTGGAAACGGGACGCAGATGGAATCATATGAGGGATAGATAAGCGAGCGGAGGTGGAAAATGGCGTGCTTCAACAAGGGTGTATTCGTTGAAGCGCTCAGGTTTCAAAGCATTCCTTCGAACCTAAGTACGAAAGGGTTGACAGCAGTATTAAGACGAGCGTGCGATGCCACTATGCCGAGGATAAAGAGACCGAAGAACGGTCGCCGCCCAGTCTACTGGTGGAACACGACGATCGCCGAACTACGGGCAAATTGCCTTCGTGCCAGAAAGAGAAGTCAGCGGGCTCGCAACGATGCCGATAGAGAAGAAAGAATACTAGTGCACAGGATAGCAAGAACCGCACTTAACAAAGCAATTAGGCTCAGCAAGAAATCTTGCTTTGAAGAACTTTGTCGTAGCGCCAACGCGAATCCTTGGGGAGATGCTTACAGAGTTGCCATGTCAAAAATTAAAGGTCCTTTCGTATCACCCGAAAGGTGTCCGGAGAAGATGAAAGCCATTATCGACGGGTTGTTTCCGCAACATGAAATAACACCCTGGCCAAGCCCACCGTATGGCGAGGAGACGGAGCACGTAGAGGAAGCTCGAATCACCAACGAGGAGTTAATCGGGCTGGCGAAGACCATGAAGGGAAAGAAAGCCCCAGGTCCAGACGGAATTCCGAACCTGGCTTTGAAAGTAGTAATCATGAAGAATCCAGATATGTTTAGGACCACACTGCAGAAACGCGTTGACGAAGGTAACTTTCCTGATACCTGGAAGCGCCAGAAGCTGGTGTTGCTGCCGAAGCCGGGTAAACCCCCTGGTGATCCCTCAGCGTATAGGCCTATAAGCCAACTGGATACGGTGGGCAAGCTGCTAGAGAGAGTAATCCTGAATAGACTCGCCAAGTACACGGAGAGTGAGAACGGCCTGTCAAACAAGCAGTTCGGCTTCCGGAAAGGCCGGTCTACAATAGATGCCATACGAATGGTAGTGGATGCTGCGGAAAAGGCCCAGAAACAACAAAGAAGAGGAAATCGCTACTGTGCGGTGGTCACTTTAGACGTGAGGAATGCTTTTAATACACTCGCCCGTTCGCTGGTTAGCATGACGGTTCCTGTATATCTCTGCAGGATTTTGAAAAGTTACTTTCATAATCGTACACTGATATACGAGACAGACAGAGGGTAGAGAAGGATTACAATCACGGCAGGCGTTCCCCAGGGCTCCATCCTAGGCCCGACGCTATGGAACGCGATGTACGGTGGAGTATTGAAGCTGAACCTCCCCAGGGGTGTGGAGATTGTCGGCTTCGCTGATGATGTGGCGTTGATAGTAACTGGCGAATCAAGAGAAGAGGTGGAGGTACTCGCCATGGAATCCATACATATGGTGGAAGATTGGATGGGAGAGAATAGGCTGGCAATAGCTCATCATAAAACAGAGGTGGTAGTGATTAGCAACCGAAAGGCAGTGCAGCAGGCAAAGATCATAGTTGGAGAATGCATCATCGACTCTAAGCGTGACGTGAAGCAGCTGGGCGTGATCATCGACGACCGACTAAATTTCAATAGTCACGTAGATTATGCCTGTCAGAAGGCAACAAAAGCGATCACAGCGCTAACCAGAATCTTGCCGAACAATTCGGCGATAAATAGTAGCAAGAGGAGGCTCCTGGCTAGTGTAACCACGTCAATACTTAGGTATGGCAGCCCTGCATGGATCTCGGCATTAAGAACGAAAAGAAATCTATCGCGTTTGAATAGTACGTACAGACTGATGAGCATGAGAGTAGCGAGCGCCTACCGCACCATATCACTGGAAGCGGTCTGCGTCATTGCCGGCATGATTCCCATTGGATTGGTATTGAAGGAGGATCTAGAATGCTACAGAAATAGAGGCCTCCGCGGAGCTCGAAAACGAACACGGTTAGATACATTGCGTAAGTGGCAAGTGGAATGGGACAACGCAATCAATGGAAGATGGACTCATCGGCTGATCCCGAATGTGTCCACGTGGATGAACAGGAAACACGGGGAAGTCGACTTCCACCTGACTCAATTCTTGTCAGGCCACGGTTGCTTCAGAAAGTACCTGCATAGATTCGATCACGCAGAGTCACCTCTCTGTCCGGAGTGCGCTGAAGTAGAAGAAACACCGGAGCACGTAGTGTTTGACTGCCCACGATTCGGGGCAATACGAAGCGAAATGTTTGCCACCATCACACAAATCATGTCGGCACTGCAGCGAAAATGGCGCGAGGATCAACAGTCGAGTCCTTAAATAGAGTCTCATGTAATCGGTCTCGGGGAATGTTTCACCGCCGGGGAACTTCTCGTCGGAGTAGGGTAGCTTCACCGCCGGGGACTACTCGAGTCGACGATAGCAGAGTGAAAGTTGACAAAATAACAACACTCACGGAAAGAAATCCTGCGAGGGTGGCCGTGAAGGGATGGTTAACCCATTAAGCCCCACACTTTTCCCAGCAGGGATAGAAAGTTGAAACTTTCAGGAAAATTCTCTTTTAGGTCAACTAAGAAAAAACCGCTGACATGTATTTTCACTTTTGACCCTGTGTCCCGTAACGCTACGTTGCGAAAACGCAACGCTGGGCATTAAGGGTATACCGTTTTTGCATACCTTCATTATTGTGCATATAAATGCTTCATACTTTTTTACCGTTAAATCATATTTGGGATTTTTTTTGTGATTTTGAGTATTAATAAAGATTAAATGAACGACTTAGAGTATTACATGTTATGTTTTATGATAGATATCGAAACATTTGGGTTGGAGACCATCTTTGTACTAGTCGCATAGTATGCAGTTTGAATGCTAAATGCATGTCATCGCAGATGATTAAATGCCTACCAACACGTTCCGGAAAGGTTGTAACATTAAATTTGGGTCCATAAAACTGTCGCTGCCATCACTCAATTCCTCCAGATATTCCGGAGGCAAAGGTACTTTAACAATTTTATTACGCACACAACGGCTTCTCCATCTGCCGTCAGTGTTTGAAGCAGCGAATTCTATGTTATGTTATGCTATACTTCTATGTAGTTTTATGTAGTTCTATGTAAAACTTTTATAATGTTTCCGGGATATTTTAAATAAGCGAAAGATAAGATTTACATTCATTTGTTTACTAAAAAGCAACGACATCAAATGAAACATCGCAGCGAACGAACGAAAACAAACATTCTCGTTGCAAATTTTGAATATCGTTACTTCCTAGCGTTGCGTTTTCGCAACGCAAAGCTTCAAACCTATCTGAAAATTTCAAAAATAATCAAAATTATCAAAGTTTTTTTTTGGCAAGCATCCGATTCTTACTAACACTGATTGATAGGTTAGGTGTTAATAGTGGTAAAATCTAGTTTTATGAGCATTTTTACTTAGCTGTCTAAAAAATAGCAAAACCTGTTGTTTTGTCACAGCTGTAATTATGTTACATGTAACATCTGACCTTTGAGCAAAAACAGGTCGATTAGATTTTTTTCCAATCTTTGTTTGATTCTCAGGGTCCAAGTTGATATCTTCAACCGGGCCTTCTCTAGAAACGAATGAAAGTGCGTTGCGTTTTCGCAACGCTGGGAGGAAATGGGTTAAGTCCCGAAGGCCGTGAAGGGATGGTTAAGGCCGTGAAGGGATGGACGTCAAGTTGGTCGCCGTCCGAGCATCAGTGCACGTCTCGACAGGTGTACGGAGCAGTGTACAGAGTATGTTGCAACTGCAACGACAGTGAAAAAACGATCAGCGAATTATCCATCCCAATTAGCATTGTCCCGACAGACGCATCGGTGGAGTGACGAGCGGGACGGAGCAAACCAAGCTTGGATAGAAACATTACGAGGGCGGATCGGTTCGCGTCTCGACAGGCGAAGTGGAAGTGCAGTGGCGAACTCAACCGAGTAGTGCTGAGTCCAATAAGAAACCCTGCGAGGGTGGCCGTGAGGAGATGGAAGTCATGATGGTCGCCATCTCTGGATCGGCACTAGGGCTGTCTAACCGGTAGTACCGAAACCGGTAATACCTGCCAATTTTTGGATATCGAAATACTGGTTTTGTAAAGGCAAAAAAGCGACAAATTATTCGAAACTTCAAAAAATGAATTTAGGAATCAAGATCAGGGCCCGGCAACGTCGCTAACAATAGTAAATACAATAGTCACTCAACAATGAAATAATGAAACTTCAGTTTCAACTGCAGCAACGCCGATTCGTTTCAAAACTTCAATCAGGCACCATGAAACGATTTTCACTTCACCATGACGACCGGTTTTAAAGTTTCATTTGTATTCTTCTATCAAATATTCACTAGAAGGCCGACAACTTTGAATGCAATTGAATTGAATTTGAGTAATATTTCTTACAATTTAATGCATATTATAATTAACCTACTGCCAATCGTCGTCATTTGTTACAGTCCCTAACTTCAGCTGAAGTTTGCTTGAAACGTTCTGTTCAACGAATGAAACAAGTGACTTCATATATGAAGCGAAGGTTCGAGAAAGTCAGCTTCATTTATTTGTTTCGACGATTCCGGGCCGTGATTAGAACACAGGGATCTTTGCGTTTTTTGAGCAATCGTGTTAAATGGCACGAATCTGCCAGGACTGAATTTGGAATACTTTTCAAGTCTTTCGAGTGATACTTTGATTGAACAAGCAGATGAACTCTCCAAGCCACTATTTGCGAATAGTGGGATTGATAACAGAGAACAGAATGTACCTGTGAATGATGCTTAAGAGGATGACGCTATCAAGAGTTTCGGTTTGGGGATGGAGGAAAAATTCGTGAAGAGATTGTAGGAAACCGAGGCATTCATTATAGTGGAAGCTACAATCCCGGGATTTTTGAAAATATAGTTAAGCGCGGGTTTCCCTACTAAAAATTTGAAGAAATATAAGGAAAATTCCTGATGCACTTAGAGCCGTTCGTTAAACCTAGATGAAAGCGGAAATTTTTTCAATTGTTGGAAGTGTTGGCAACAAAATCCGTTCTAGCAAGAGAAATAAATCGCTAAGCGTACTATCTGCTTAAATTCTACTATTCTAAACAACAATACTGAAGCTAAAGTTTGAAAATAAAGACATTTACTGAAAAATATCAACATTTCTAGTGATTCTGAATGATCTGCCAATACCGGTATTTTACCGGTACTACCGATATTTTCTACGCCAATGCCTAAATACCGGTTTTCACCAAAAGAGCCCAATACCGACAGCCCTTACTGAGACCCCTTTCCCTTCCAAGAGGGGGGGGGGGCTCCCATACAAATGAAATACAAATTTCCTCGTAACTCGAGAACTAACTAAGCAAATGGAACCGAATTTGGCATGTGGGGGCTTTTGGAGGCAGGAAATTTTTCTATGGTAAATTGGGACCTTTGCCATCTTTAAGAAGGGGGATCCCACACAAATGAAATACAAATTTCCTCTTAACCCGAGAACTAATCAAGCAAATGGAACCAAATTTGGCATGTGGGGGTTTTGGAGGCATGAATTTACTTTATGATGGTTTGAGACCCCTGCAATACCCTTGGTGGTTCGGTTTGGAGTAAGTATACTAGATGTGGTCCTCGTAACGTGTCGTTCTCGACTATGTTATACTGAAATGTTTCTTCCTATGCTATGTGTCGTACGTTTTACGCTATGCGCTGTGTCAGCGTATAATTGTCACTATTCGATGTCGTACAGTCGATTTACGCTTATACAGTATAAACGATCCGCGTCGCGCTGAACCATTTCAATCATGAGCGTCCACCACACGCCCTATTTTCATTTTTAAAAATTGTTATCTATAGTTAAGAATTTTTTAAACTAAACAAGGAAATATGAACTAGGATTTATATATTGAGTATTATTCCCATGTAATTTGAAAGAACTCATTATGAAGTAATCGTCCACTACACGTCCTATTTTTTCAAATTATATGAATTATTGTATTCATTCCTTATAACTTTTTAATCTATTTTTATGTACGATATGACACATTCCAGCGTTACGGGACACAATTAGCACCCATTGTTACCCTGAGAATCACCTCCTGTTTCACCAAATTTTTAGCAAATACCTTGTAAAATAGTTGTTATAAGAGTACTTTATTTTCCACTAGAATGCCAGAACTTTAATGAAACAGGAACCGATCTGCATAGTAGGGATAATGTCCCGTAACGCTGGAATGTGTCATATCCTCTTTACCATTGATTACTACCTTTATATTTGGGTCTATATCCTCTACTACTCTGTATGGACCTACAAATTTATTGTCCAATTTTTTACCTATTTCATTTTTAATTAGGACTAAATCATCTTTGTTATAAAATTTTTGTACAATGTTTAAGTTACTTTTAACTGTTTTTTTCATCTTGCTAGAAAGAAGTTTTTCTCTTATTTCTTGATGGCATACTTGTAACTTTAGTGTCAATTGCTTGCTATAGTTGTCTATGTCATAAATAGGCACTGGATTATCATTTGTTAAATTTGAACGCATGTTACCATTTTTTCCGAATAGTAAATAAAAAGGTGTGTATCCAGTGTTAGTGTGAACGGTATTGTTATATGCGAATGTGTAAAATGGTATCCAATGTACCCAAGAAAATAATTTTTCGTTACAATAGATTCGTGAAAAGTTTCCTAAACATTTGTGTGTGTTCTCCAAAGAACCTATAGTTTCATGATGGTAAGCTGTAGAATTCAGTTTTTGAATATTAATATTATAAACTCTGTTCCTCTATCCGACGCGATTCGTTGTGGAACACCATATTTTAAAATAACATGCTCCACGAATGCTTTAGCTACTGTCTCTGTTGACTTGTTAGATATCGGTGTTGCGGTTATAAATTTTGTTAACTCGCATTGCGTTGTTAGTACATATTCGTGGCCATTGGTAGGTATCAAAGAACCAACCAAATCTATGTAGATTTTTTCAAATGCAGAACTTGCTGTTGTCGTATTGATCATTGGAGTTTTTCCGCATCTCCCAACTTTTGATATCTGGCATTGCTTGCATTTTTTAATGAAATTCTCTACGTCGGATTTCATGTTTTTGAAAAAATATCTTTTGCATATAGTTGCAATGTGCTTCCGATAGTAATTTGCGAAAGCAACGAATCGCTTGACTTCATCCGCAGTGGAAGGGATCGGCCATTTTTTCATTGCTTCGATTTTAGCAGGATCAGGCCTGATGCCTTCAGCAGATATGTAATGTCCCAGGTATACTAAATTTTCTTGCAAAAAATTGCATTTTTCGGGGTTTAGTTTCAAATTTACCTCTCGTAATCTTTGAAAAACGTTCGAGAGATTTTTGTTATGTTCTTCTAGAGTTCCACCAAATATGATGAGATCGTCTAGGTATACTAAACATTTTTCTCCATTAAGACCTGCCATCGCTATGGTCATTAGTCTTGAAAATGATGCTGGGCTTATTTTTAGTCCCATTGGAAGCCTCGTCATCTGATATTGTCCAGACGACGTCGAGAAACCTGTTAGTGGCCTATCCTCTTGCTTCAATTTGCACTGATAATACCGTTGAGTCTATGACTTTTTCTATATTTGGGAGGGGAAATGTATCGTTCTCAAGAACATTGTTAAGTTTCCGATAATCAACATTTTTGGCACAAGTAAAATTGGGCTATTCCATTCGGAACTAGTCTTTTCAATGACTCCATCTGGCATCATCCTATCAATCTGGTAATTTATTTCCCTTTTTTGCGCCATCCTTTATTTTCCTGTCATCCTTTATTTTAATACTGGATGTGTAATTATCCGTTACTGTTAATTTGTCGTCTTTCAAGCAAAACACATCAGCGTATTTTAAGCATAGCCTCTGCATCTCTGCCTGATCTTGTTTCGTCAGATGTTTCAAATTCAACTCATTTAAAAGTTTATTTGCCCTGTTAGTATCGTATTTTGGCAGTTTAATTTTTCCTACCACATTGTAATCCCTTAGATCCTTAGTTTCAATATTTTTTGTTTCAATGCAAATTTCCTTATTTGCTATATTAACAATTCTTACGGGTAATTTTCTTTCTTTTGGAACTGATATTGAATTTGCTATAAAAACATGTGGCACTATTTCTTGTTGTAGTACCACACCAGTACCTGTCACACCGGTATCAACGTACCTAACCACCTCAGTACGGGCCGGTATAACGCAGGTAGATTGGTCATGTTCCCCAAATGGTATGCTGCACATATTATTTCCATTATTGGCACTATTTAGGGTTAAGGTAAGAGTAGTAAAATCTATTTTACCCTTAATAGTAAATTAAAAGTCTGTGCCCAGTAATCCCGCTGGGCAGCTGAGGCACTACATTAAATCTTACACTAAATTTATTATTTTTGAAAGTTAATATGGTATCAACTGAGCCCAACGATTTCGTTACTCCGTTGATACCCCTAATAGTTATTATATCTTTTGTATTTATGTGTATGTTATCAGGTAAATATTTCTCATCCAATAGACAGCAGGAAGCTCCACTGTCTATTATGAAATTTATATCGGTATTAATAACTCAAGCGGCAGTGAGCTCAGGCTTTACGGAAATACTGCAGATTGCGAAATGCTTCACTGAAACAGAATTTTAATCGTGCTAGTAACCTATATCGCAAATACAACCGGTATTTATACAAACGGTACACCAATCGAATGCAGCATAATATCAGATCAAATCCGAGAATCTTCTGGTCGTTCGTTAACAGCAAAAGGAAAGAGGAAGGATTGCCTAGAGATATGTTTTTGGGAGATAGTCATGGCAGTACGATGCCAGAAAAATGTGCTTTTTTCGCCCAACATTTTCAGCACAATTTCCGTGATTCCGTTGCCACAACCGCGCAAATCAATACAGCATTATGCAACACTCCTGGGGACGTCTTGGATTTCAGTCTACCCGCGATTACTGATCGTCACGTTGAAGCTGCCATTAACAAACTTAAATGCTCATTTGCCGCCGGACCCGATGGAATTCCGTCATGTAGTTTGAAAAAATGTGCTGCTGTGTTTATCCGTCCATTATGCCTGCTGTTTAATTTATCACTACAACAGAGCCTATTTCCTACAACTTTCAGCTATGTTTCCAGTGCATAAAAAGGGTGACAAACGAAATGTAAAAAACTACAGAGGCATCACATCTCTCTGCGCATGTTCGAAAGTATTTGAAATAATAATACATGATGCCCTCTTCGCCAGCTGTAGGCATTACATCTCATTAGATCAACATAGGTTTTATCCAAAACGTTTCACTGCTACAAACCTTGTGCAATTCGCAGCAAAATGTCTACAAACCATGAGCGTAGGTGCCCAGATTGATGCTGTCTACACAGACCTAAAAGCTGCATTTGACCGTGTTGACCACAGCGTACTACTGGCTAAACTGGATAAACTTGGTGTCGGCTCCAGCCTTGTACGATGGTTTCGATCCTACCTGTTAGATCGAATGCTCTGCGTGAAGCTGGGTAAAGTGCAATCCGAGTATTTCTCCAACCTCTCTGGCATTCCACAGGACAGCAATTTAGGACCGCTGCTCTTTATGCTGTTTATCAACGACATATCGATTCTGCTTCCAGAAGATTGCTGCATGCTTTATGCAGACGATATCAAACTATTTAAAACTGTCAGAAATACTGCTGACTGCTTAGAGCTCCAGCGCTTAGTTAACATTTTTCTGCAATGGTGCTCCAATAATCTACTAACCGTCAGTATCGAGAAGTGTTGTGCGATTTCATTCCATCGCAAGTCCAATCCGGTTACATTCAACTATACTATGTGTGGTCAGATTGTAGCTAGAGTAGATAAGGTTCGTGATCTGGGTGTAACTCTGGATACGTCACTCTCCTTTAGGCCACACTACAACGAAATAGTTGCCAAGGCTAAAAGACAGCTCGGATTTATCTGCAAGATCACTGAAGAATTTCGGGATCCTATTTGTCTTCGATCACTGTATTGTGCGCTGGTGCGCTCTATTCTTGAGTTTAACTCAGTGGTTTGGTGTCCATTCAACGCTAACTGGATAGCAAAAATTGAAACCGTGCAACAAAGATTTGTACGGTATGCTTTACGCTTTCTTCCATGGCGTAACGAACACCAGTTGCCAGGATATGCGGATCGCTGCCAGCTACTCGGAATACAAACATTAGAGCGAAGAAGATTCGAAGCACAAGCCGTATTTGTCGGGAAAATTTTGTCCGGTGAACTCGATGCCCCGAACATTTTGCAGCAGCTTAACTTATATGCACCAGAAAGATCGTTACGGCCCAGGAATCTATTATTCTTACCACAGCGTAATGTGTCATATGGACAACATGACCCCATCCGCTTCATGTCGGCTAGTTTCAACGCGGTGGCGACACTATTTGACTTCCACATAACAGCAACGGCATTTAGACAGCGACTGCGTGGATAATCTAATATATCCTTATGTGTTTTATGTTAAACGTAGTATCTTTTATCATTAAGACCACATGATGTCCGATGATTTTTACACCAACAAATAAACAAATAAACAAATACCGTCAATTTAGTTCTTGGAGATTTAACAAGCCTTGATCGATCTAATTCAACGAAATAAATCGATCAAATTTGCATCCTCTTGTCTACTTTGAGTTTGAGGATGGTTGTGATCTTGTTGTTGTTGGGAGTTTTCGTCTACCCGGTCAGCTAGGTTAACATTTGCTGGTCGGTGGTTACCTCTACCACGGTTGGGATATCGGGTATTATTGTTTCGATTGTTATTGTTGTTGTTATAATAATTGTTGTTTCGATAACCTCCACGGTATCTACCATAGGAACGGTTATTACTTCCATAATCATTTCTTCCTCGAAAATTTCCGCGGCCTCTGCCACGCCAGTATTCCATATTACCACGGCTTCCTTGTTGGAAAAAAACTACAATATACTTTTATTTGCTGCGCCTGTTGTTGGCGCAACCTCGAGTGCATCCGAAATTGCGTTAGCCAGACCCGACGGGTTTCTAGCTTCAACCAAAAAAGACCATCGGTAAAAGCATTTACGACTGTCGATTGCACGATATTTGTAGCCGCCGCCTCGTCTTGAAACGTGCCTTGGGAAACATGCGCTGCCGCAAGATTTCCCGCAAGGTCTTCCATTTTCTCACCAAATTCAATTATTGTGAGTCGTCCTTGTTTTAAGGATTGCATCTCCTTCTCGACTGCTTTTGGTGTTAGTCTCACAGCGAATTTTTGTTTCAATATTGCTGTTGCTTGTTGTATTGTTTCCGCTGTATTTATAATCCTATGTGCCGAGCCAGTCAACCTGGTCTTTGCGAAAGTTAAAATATCGCCCTCTGGAACACTGGGGGAATATATTTTTAAAAGTTCTAACGTCTCGATAAATGTTGAAAGTTTGGATGGCGTACCATCATATTTGTCTATTAGTTTTAGGGCAATCCCCAAATCCAATCTCGCAGTCATATTGGTCTTACTATGCTCTGATTCCGAAGTACTATCAAAATTTGAACTTTCGTATTCTTCCTCCTCCGAAGAATCTTCTAATGCTTCTTGGCTTCCTTCGCTTTCTGCTTCTTCTAATTCTTCTATTTCGAAAGCTGTTTCCTCGAGCGGTTCCGCCTGCAATAATTGAATGCAATGTCTAGCTACCGTTTTTAATTTTAAATATCTCCTCTTAAGTTGTGTTTTTGTTTCGGTCCCTTTACTCCCATTCACTGCCTCTTTCAGTTCTGCTAACAGGTTTTTTATTTCATTAATTTTTCTTACCTTAGTTGTCTTTTTGTAATTTGCTTTCTTTTTCAAATTTGCCTGGAGCCTTCCTAACGAATCTCCTGCTTTAAACAAATTGTCCATCAAATTTTTTTGTCCTAAATAATTTTTTTTTTAGTATTTTATATTCTTCTTTTTAACCATTGGATACTTTCCAATTTTAATCTCTGGTTATATTTGAGACGTCCTGTGGTTATCGCATTTGATATTTTTGCCGCGCAGCAGCCGAAATTTCCCATCTCTCACTAGTGTGAAGTTTTCCACCCATCCAAAGCTGGAATTATCGAACGAAATTTTCTCTTGCAGTCATCGTGTAGTTGATTGAAATCCTTTCCGGTTATACAACTGAATCAGCACTTTTATCCGTGGAATGTATGCCGATGTACGAAATCAACGTGGAAGCTACTTGGGACAGCACTACTCTTTTTTTATATTCGTTTTGCCTTTCTACTATATAAATATATAGTACCGTGAACGTACCATATTCTGCGCAGCTCCTAATTCTGCGCATTTTTCTTTATATATGTATTTTTCAACATTGTGCATAACTATGGCCATTGTGTTATTTTTTTATAAATCTCTGTTGAATATTACGCCATTATTCTCAAAAGGGCCATAATATTTGACAGCGAAATAAATTAAAGTGAAACTGAAAGTATTTTATATGTCAGAAAACAATGTCGTTAGCGCCAACGCTAAAACTGTCCTTCTAGAAAATTAACAAAATAATGATCGAAATTCTTTGCAATGATCAAATTACCCAGCATAATTAGAAAGAATAATTAGTTTTAGTCATGTTTTAGGCAAAAAGAGTGATTGCATGCCTTGTTTTCGTTGGAAAAATGCGATGCAGTAGTGCGCAGATTTGGGCACAGATTTTTTATTCATGTTCCAAATTCTGCGCAGTAATGTATCCTATGAAGAAATCGCGAAAAAATACGCAACTTCTCCCAAATGGCTGAGGTATAGAGGCATAGAAATTCAAGTAGAACCTTTAACTTTCATTGATTGGAATCCTGTGTTACAGCTCGGGGTCCGAACCTACGAACGCCCATTCATGGAACCATGTCTTCTGATTTTTTCGACATTCGAACTTCATTGAGCTGTCAGGGAGTGGGGAAGTGGTTTCTATATGAAAACACAATTGTTAATATTAGTCTAAAGTATAATGTTCAGTATAGAGAAAATCCGAATGAACTCGCCCTTCACGTTATCGACAATAAAATATTTAAAATAAGCCAATTCAAATGATAATAATGTTCCTGTGCCACCTGGACAGCACAAGAAGGCCAGATCATGGATTTAATCATGGTAATGGCTAATGTCGGATTTTTGATGTGCTTTCAGCGTATAAAGACATAAACTACATGGTATGAATGTTTATTGTTACTTTTTAGGTGCGCAGAATTAGGAACAAACATGCGCAGAATTAGGAACATGGGCAAGAGAGTGCGCAGAATTAGGCACCGTGGATAAGTTTACAAAACGAAAGATATACTCAATTGTTGGTCGACTTTTAATTCCCATGTTTTTACCATATATTATAGACCGTAGCACTACATGTTGCTGCTATCAACGTTATCAATTTAACTCTAGAATACTTATAATAGCGGAGGAATCATAAAAATGTCTTAACTGCGCAGAATATGGTACGTTCACGGTATAAAGGTATAGAAATCACTTGGAAAACCGAAAATGGAAAGAAGGTCCTGCGGGCCGAATGTTATATACCATTCGACTCAGTTTCGAAAACTGAGCATTTTCTGTGTGTGTATGTGTGTGTGTGTATGTGTGTGTGTATGTGTGTGTGTATGTGTGTGTGTATGTGTGTGTGTGTGTGTGTGTGTGTGTGTGTGTGTGTGTGTGTGTGTGTGTGTGTGTGTGTGTGTGTGTGTGTGTGTGTGTGTGTGTGTGTGTGTGTGTGTGTGTGTGTGTATGTGACGCTTTTAATTTCACTCACTTTTCTCGGAGATGGCTTGACCGATTTTAATGTTCTTAGTGTCAAATGAAAGGTCTAGGTGTCCCATAGGTCGCTATTGAATTTCATACTGATCGGACTTTTAGTTCAAAAATTATGTATAAAAATACGAAAAATATGGGACTTCATTATCTCATAGGTCTCTTAACCGATTTGAACAATTTGATTGCATATGAAAGAGGAGCCTTGCAAACCCTTAACTTCCAAATTTCATGACGATTGGACTCGTAGTTTGAAAGTTACATAAAGAAATGTGAAAAAATAGTATTTAAAACATATTTATGTAACATATAAGCATTAATTTAATGAAAAACATCACACATTTTATGATTATTTGAAAATTACTGCTGAGATCTATCAAACGAAACCGAGTTATTTAAAATCGGACGCTTCATTCAAAAGTTATTCAAACTTTAACACTTAAGCACCGTATATTAAACCGTTAAAACGTGTGAAATCAAAACATATCAATCAAATGTTGATTGTATTCAATGTATGAGATGTGTGTGATGTATGTGTATATGTATGTATGTATGTATGTATGTATGTATGTATGTATGTATGTATGTATGTATGTATGTATGTATGTATGTATGTATGTATGTATGTATGTATGTATGTATGTATGTATGTATGTATGTATGTATGTATGTATGTATGTATGTATGTATGTATGTATGTATGTATGTATGTATGTATGTATGTATGTATGTATGTATGTATGTATGTATGTATGTATGTATGTATGTATGTATGTATGTATGTATGTATGTATGTATGTATGTATGTATGTATGTATGTATGTATGTATGTATGTATGTATGTATGTATGTATGTATGTATGTATGTATGTATGTATGTATGTATGTATGTATGTATGTATGTATGTATGTATGTATGTATGTATGTATGTATGTATGTATGTATGTATGTATGTATGTATGTATGTATGTATGTATGTATGTATGTATGTATGTATGTATGTATGTATGTATGTATGTATGTATGTATGTATGTATGTATGTATGTAAGTATGTATGTGATGACAATTTGCAATTTTAAAATTTGCAATGAAATTCAAGAAAAGTGAGAATCATATCAATTGTCTGAAGTTTTTGAAGCCTCTTAGTGGAATACGAACTCTGAAATTAAAGAAAAGAAAAAACTTTTACCGACTAAATTCCACTATTTAATATTTATTCGCGACAGATACGTATACGCTTTGAAATAAGACACTGATGAAGCCTGCACGTCGTAGGTAAACTACGTATTTGTTGCAAATAAATATTAAATAGTGGGATTCAATCGAAAAGTTTTTTCTTTTCTTTGATTTCAGATTTCAATTGTCATTTTCTTCACTTGCTGTTACTCACAATTGTACAAGAAAAGCAAAAAGCGAAGAAAAGCAGTTTATTTAAGCATGTAGGTATAGTGGTGTATAGAATCAAAAATACTAGTGAGTTGATTTTTCCAAATAAATTTGTACAAACTCCAAACAAATTCTGCGCATCAATAGATGCTCTTTTCAATCAATAGATACTAGAGCTTAGAAATGTTATATGAAAAAAAGGAAGTAAACGTTGCACGGTAGAAATTTTGTAAGATTTGTTTTCGTTAGTGATATTTTAAAGGACAGATGTCTTATGTTATGTATCATGTTTTAATAAATAAATCAAAAAAAGACAAGCACTGGGAATCATATCGATCGTATTTCCCATTCTCAATCATGTTTATGGCGCAGCTTTGGCACTATTTTTCGACCTCATCTTGTTTTCCTAATCTTTTCATGAAAGTACATTCAAAAGAAGCTTAAGTTTTGATTTTCATGCAAAAATAATTATCTGAAGGAGCGCTAGCTAAGAAATAGTTCCATTTCTCGTTTTCATATCTAATACACTATTCAGTAATTTTTTTCTAATTCAGATATATTGCAAAATTGAAGCCAAGCAAACCAATAGTAAAATTTTGAGACCAATCATTTTGTTGTAGATATCCTTTTTCTTCAACAGCGAAATATAATAATAATTTTTCTGAACTCTTGTTTTTCAAAGATGCTAACTTTTGAATGCATGGTATTAATATCAAAATATCAAAAAATCTGCTATGAACAAATACTTCATATTGTCAATTCAAAACAAGTTTCGTATGTGGCTCTGAAGCCCGAAAGTTAAGGCCGTCTGTAGACCCGTTAGAGGGTTAATTTCTAATTTTCTATACATATTCATTCAAGCCTGTAAAAATTATCTTTTGTGTTTACATTATTTTTCTATAAATATTATAAAACTAAATAAGGTGTTCATCAAGTAACATAAATGACGCTTACATGTATTTACGCACCCAAGGAAAGAAAATATAATTATTCTACACAATACGTTGTGAATTTTACTGGCAAATAAGGATTTTGAGGAATACGGAACGGATATTTAAAAATATAGTCTAATATAACATCTATACATCTACAATTAAGTTCCTGAAAAATTAAATAATGATTATTGTGGCAGTAGAAAGGCTAGGTCACGCCGCTAGGTGGATTAATTCGGGTTTGTTTTAAATTAGTGCCCACTTATAATTGTTTATTGTTTTAATTGCTTTTATTTTGAATCACAACATTTGGTAGTTTCTTACACGTTTGGCAAATTTGCCATACTAATAGCCTTTTAAGCTACTCTTTCTGTTTGCTGTCGGTGCAGTTTTGCTACTATCCGCACTACAATGTATCCTACAGCCAACGCTGTTATCACGCACAGTTCAATTGTTTGTGCGGTATGGTTCTTCTCAATGACGCTATTTGATGCGGTCGGTGCGATGATTTCATGCGCACTAAACCATCCCATTTTAATCTTTTTTTTTCTTTTTTTTCACTCGACGATTCAAGTATTACGTGATCTCTTCCAGAACACTGGTCGAAGCGTGTTTTTTTCGCAATCAACAAGGACGTTTTTCATTGCACAAAGTCTGAAACTAGAACTTCCGGAATAAAACTCGACCACTTTCCTTTAACTTGGCATCTCAAACGCGTGAATCAGAAAATAACGGTGTTTTGGTTCTGGTTTCGTTGTAAGGATTTAGAGTGGGTTTGGTATGAGTTATGTTCGTGGGAATTGTGAATCGTAACATCTGTGGAATGTTGGTCGGTCATGTTTTTGGGAAAAGTCTGGTCTTTGTCATGTGTCATTGTAAATTCTAAAACATCGCTTAATGCGTATAGCATACCTTCCCTTTGAAGAGTAAGGTATGGGGTAGTAAAAGGGGATGGGTTTTTTTTTCGTAACATACATTGTTGTCATATAAATTTTTTGGTAAATTTGAAAAAGGTTGTTGATTAGCCGTTGGGTGTTGGATACTTATTGTAATGGTAATTGTAAACTGTTACCTAATATGCGATTGTTGTTTTGTTGCGTTTTTATCAATCTATTTTTGTGTACTATTGTCGATTTGTTGGTTCTAATACATTTGATTTTGCAATTTGGATCTAGTAATTCTTCGACTACATATGGACCTTCATACCATGGGTCTAGTTTTCGTCTATTTTCTATTTTCAAATAAACTGTTTCGTTGATGTTGAGTTGTATAGGATTAATATCGTTTTCTGCTGACTCTGTTCTTTTGATTTTTTGTGTGATTAATCTATTTCTAGCTATCTCGTTTGATTTTTGTAATTTGAATTTTAATTCTTTGCTGTATTGGTCAAAATTATAGATTGGTTCCGTTCCATGTTCGAAGATTTCCTGGGGTAACTTTGCTTTGGTTCCGAAAACTAATTCATGTGGTGTAAATCCGTGGTCTGAGTGTGGTGTTGTGTTGTAATTGAATGCATAAAATTTTAACCAATCATCCCAGTCAGATTGATGTTCATTGACGAAAGATCTCAGATACTCGTTTAGACATCTGTGATTTCTCTCCAATGAGCCAATTGTCTGTGGATGATAGGCGGTGCTAAATTTCTATTTTACTTGTAGGGTTTTGCATATTTGTTCGAAAATTTCATTGTTGTATTCTGTTCCTTGGTCTGAACGTAAAATTAAAAATGAACCGTAAGTGAGAAGAAAATCATTGACTAATGCTTTAGCAATGACGTTGGCTTCTTTTGTGGGTACTGGTATCAATACGATATATTTTGTTAAATCGCATTGGATACTGACTGCGTATCGGTTGTTATTATTGCTTTTCGGTAATGGTCCGATAGTGTCTATGGATATAATTTCAAATGGGTATGATGGTGTTGTAGTTACTATTTGTTTCTCCTTTGTGTGTTTTATGACCTTGTTTCGCTTACAAGATTCACATGCTTGAATATATTCTGCTATTCATCGTTTCATGTTATTCCAATTATATAGTTCTCTAATTTGTAGATATAGCCTATGTTGTCCAACATGTCCTCCTGTTGGTGTGTTGTGGAAATCGCGTAATATTTTCTGTACAATTTCCTTTTGCGTCACCGTTGTTGGTGGTTTGTATATAATAATTTGTATCGAATGCACTTGTGCATTTGAGATTGCTTTAAAGTTCTCGAGTGATACCATGTTGAATAATTCGTCTTTTATTGACAATGCTAATTTGCTTTGATAAATTTTTCTTGCTTCTTCCTCTAATTTTAGAAGAGCAGACTCTAAGGCCTGACTTCCATTCATATTTTGATGCACTTGTGCAACAATTTTGTTATTTTTCTTTATGATAAACTTCAATTCGTTTCCTTTAATTTTTGTCTCGAGTTTGAGTAATTTGTTTGTTTCAGAAGGGTTGTTAGTCATGTACGTCGAGAGGTGATCAATTTCTCTAGGTACACTATTCTGAATTTTGTTTGTAGTTTCCTTCACGTTATTTTGCAAATTTCTGGTCATGGACCTTGTATTTACTCTTAAAATATTTAATTATTTTAGTTCGTCTGACGTTGTAATTATTCGTGACAATGCGTCAGCTCCTACGTTTCCTTTGCCTGGTATAAATTCTACTGTAAAATCGTATTCTTCCAAATCTAACCTTATTCTCGTTAGTTTTGAAGTGGGGTTTTTCATGCCGAACAGATACACTAAGGGTCTGTGATCTGTTTTAACAACAAATTTTCATAATAGACCGTTGTATTTGTATTAAAAGATGTGGCTTTTCGGTCTCGGGTTTCTTACGAAAACTTTATTTTACGTTTTCGGCTGACGTTTCGAAGGTCTATGCCTTCATCCTCGGAGCAACTATTGTTATAAAACATTACAATTATTTAAACAATCTTCGTCATTACACATACAATTACTTACAACGTTAACAAATGTTTTCTTAGTCAAGTGTTTACATTTAAACGTGAGAATGTTGATTTTGTTTAACCCTCTATACTGAAAGTATAACAAAATGAACGGAAACGGACTTTTTACAACTAACTATTGTATGAGATAATTTAAAATTCTAACTTACACTATAACCTTCCACGCACATCACAACCAGACCGATTAATCCAATATGAACTTTCTAATATGCTGCTGTAAACGAAGCTTATACTGTATTTAATTTGAGAGACGGAGAGAAAGAGAGCAAAAATTAGACGGTTACTGAGCAAGTGAATGCAAAATACCCGAATATGCCACATTTAAATTGTTCGTATCAGTTCTAAAATTAATTGTAAGTTGGTCTGTAAATATATGGCACATTTCAAGTATTTGCAGTGCTTGAACTCGATTATCTTGATTTAAAATCGTTACTTTAGATAGATCAAAATTATGATCATTATCTATCATGTGTACCATCAGCGCCGTCTTTTTAAACTCATCTTTTTTGTTACTCTCCGCATTGCCCGACGCATTAAACTCTTGATATCGTTTCATAAGTGAACGATGACCAGACAAACGTTGTTTGAGTTGTTGTGTTGTTAACCCAATGTATGCACTGTCGCAGTCTATGCAAGGTATGCGATAGATTACATTGCGCTTAAAAAGTTTTGGAGTCGGATCTTTTAATTTTGAAAACAAAATTGAATTTGTTTTCGAACACTTAAAACCCAATTTAACGTTTTTGAAGTTTCTGTGTATTATTCTTGCAAGTGCGGGAGTTAGAGAGTCAACGTGATGAAGAGATCGATAAACTTGCGGTGTATTCTCAGTGGTAACACTATTTCCATTTCCATTTGCCACTCTGTTCATCAAGCGGTTGACAAAAGCGATCGGGTAATTGTTTTTAGCCAAATACTCACGCACCGTTTTCTTCTTCTCTGCTAGCGGTTTGCATGTTGATAAGCGAAAAACTCGACTTATGATACAAATAATACAAATACAACGACTCTTTTAATACAAATACAACGGTCTATTATAATTATCATACAACGACAATGGCGCCTAGTGAATCTCCGAACACCTTCTACAATAGTCTTCCGCCATCGCAACGCAGATTACTCAAGCACTACGCAGACTCAGTTAAAAAACTCAGCGCACAACTTACCCGGAAAAGTTTTCTCCAACGGTGCAAGAAATTTGGCCTTTACCCGTCACACATCCAACAGTCCTTCCGCTGCATCAATGGACTATTAGAAGATGCCAGCCCATACCGAGGACAGTTGGACAGAGCAATTAACAACTTCAAACGAACGATTTCGAACATCGAGATAAAAGACAGCTACCACAAAATCAAACAGCTGAAAGAAACAAAAGCCTCTTACACCGCTCAAATCACACAGGTAACCCCCTCGCACATTTACACCAGTTTCTTCCAATCGCAAGAAGCTTACCTACGTAGACAGGGCCTTTTAGCAAAACGCAAAACTGAAAACAAGTTTCAACGATTATTAATCAAAAAATCAGTTGAAAACCCGATTAATATCACTGTCAACGAAGCTTTTATATGTAATAGTACGGATGTAGCGCTTCCAAACGAAACGATGATTTTGTTAGGTTATGGTTCAAAATTCGCCTTGCCCTTTGAGAATAATCGCGAAATTCCTTATTTCAAAATTATTGCAGACTTAGAATCGATCATTAAACTTGAACCTGATGAAACGTTACAGGCAGCATACCGTAACCAACTTGCCAATGTCATGCAAAATTATATATACAAAAGAAAAAACGGTTTAATCAACCCGTATTCCGATCAAGTCAATCGTTTTCTGACAGAAGCATATCACATTAGCAGCAGGTTCGTACGCGACAATCCGGACGTATGTATTTTACCGGCCGACAAGGGAAACAAAACAGTTATAATGAATAGAAACGAATATGAGTCTAAAATGCAAACCCTTGTTGACGACGTGAATACATACAAACGGATTGATACAGATCTCACGAGCAAAATTCAAACAAAAAACAACCAGCTGGTGAATGCTCTGTACGATCAGAAAATGATCGACCAACAAACCAAGTCTAGGTTGATCACGTATCACGCTACTTGTCCCAGAATTTATGGTCTACCTAAAATTCACAAGCCGGGTAGCCCTCTCAGAGTCATACTATCATGCATTAATTGCCCAACTTATGATCTCTCTAAATATCTGGCGAACATATTACGACAATCGATAGATCAGAACAAATACAATGTTCGAAATTCATATGAATTTTGCTCATTCATAAACAATGTAAGCTTACCACCAGAATATGTACTGGTGTCATTCGATGTCGTCAGCTTGTTTACGTGTATACCAAGACATTTGGTAATTGAAGCGGTGCGAAATAATTGGAGTGCAATTGAGAAAAATACAACCATCAAAAGCATAGACATGTTTATAAAACTGATCGAATTTAATCTCTCCTCCAGTTATTTCGTCTTCCGTGGCATGTACTTTCGGCAATTGGCAGGCACTGCAATGGGGAATCCTCTCTCCCCGGCACTTGCTGACCTCGTAATGGAAACGCTACTAGACAATGTGCTGAAGATGATCGATATTCCCATTCCATTTGTTAAAAAATACGTGGACGATTTGATAGCCGCTGTTCCCCCCAACAAAATTGAGCATGTTAAGAACGCTCTCAACGCGTACGACTCACATATTCAATTCACGTGTGAAGTTGAAAATGAAAACCGTTTGCCCTACTTAGATATGATTCTAATAAGAACCGAGGAACAAAAAATCGTCACCGACTGGTACATGAAATCCGTTTCTTCGGGACGAATTTTAAATTATCTTTCGTTGCACCCACTAACACAGAAGCTTAACACGGCCAGCGGTTTCATAAGTCGAGTTTTTCGCTTATCAACATGCAAACCGCTAGCAGAGAAGAAGAAAACGGTGCGTGAGTATTTGGCTAAAAACAATTACCCGATCGCTCTCGTCAACCGCTTGATGAACAGAGTGGCAAATGGAAATGGAAATAGTGTTACCACTGAGAATACACCGCAAGTTTATCGATCTCTTCATCACGTTGACTCTCTAACTCCCGCACTTGCAAGAATAATACACAGAAACTTCAAAAACGTTAAATTGGGTTTTAAGTGTTCGAAAACAAATTCAATTTTGTTTTCAAAATTAAAAGATCCGACTCCAAAACTTTTTAAGCGCAATGTAATCTATCGCATACCTTGCATAGACTGCGACAGTGCATACATTGGGTTAATAACACAACAACTCAAACAACGTTTGTCTGGTCATCGTTCACTTATGAAACGATATCAAGAGTTTAATGCGTCGGGCAATGCGGAGAGTAACAAAAAAGATGAGTTTAAAAAGACGGCGCTGATGGTACACATGATAGATAATGATCATAATTTTGATCTATCTAAAGTAACGATTTTAAATCAAGATAATCGAGTTCAAGCACTGCAAATACTTGAAATGTGCCATATATTTACAGACCAACTTACAATTAATTTTAGAACTGATACGAACAATTTAAATGTGGCATATTCGGGTATTTTGCATTCACTTGCTCAGTAACCGTCTAATTTTTGCTCTCTTTCTCTCCGTCTCTCAAATTAAATACAGTATAAGCTTCGTTTACAGCAGCATATTAGAAAGTTCATATTGGATTAATCGGTCTGGTTGTGATGTGCGTGGAAGGTTATAGTGTAAGTTAGAATTTTAAATTATCTCATACAATAGTTAGTTGTAAAAAGTCCGTTTCCGTTCATTTTGTTATACTTTCAGTATAGAGGGTTAAACAAAATCAACATTCTCACGTTTAAATGTAAACACTTGACTAAGAAAACATTTGTTAACGTTGTAAGTAATTGTATGTGTAATGACGAAGATTGTTTAAATAATTGTAATGTTTTATAACAATAGTTGCTCCGAGGATGAAGGCATAGACCTTCGAAACGTCAGCCGAAAACGTAAAATAAAGTTTTCGTAAGAAACCCGAAACCGAAAAGCCACATCTTTTAATATTAACAACAAATTTTCTTCCATACAGATATGGTTTAAAGTAGTTAATGGCCCAATGGATTGCCGTTAACTCTTTCAAAATTGTAGGTTTGTTTTTCTCACCTGGTGTAAATGATTTGCTTGCGAATGCGATTGGTAAGTTTCCGTTTTGGGTCTCTTGAGACAGAACTGCTCCACATCCAATGTCTGATGCATCGGTTGTAACTATGAAGTCTTTTGCAAAATCTGGGTATTGGAGTAGTTTCGGGGAAATTAGAGCATTTCTTAAGGTATCGAAAGCTCTTTGACAGTTAGCTGTCCAAATGAAGTTTGTGTTTTTCTTTAGTAATTGATTTAGGGGGTGTGCTATTATTGCGAAATTTGGTACAAATTTCCTATAATAGTTGCAAAATGCTACAAATCGTCTGACTTCGTCAGCGTTTGTTGGAATTGGGTATTTTAAAATTGCATTAAATTTTGAATCATCGGTTAACATAGTTTTATAGTTTTTATAGTTTTATAGTTTTATTGCTTTACAACTCATCTGACTTAAAGTCTAAATGAACTACTATTAGTCTCACTACAAAACACTAATAATAAACTATGATAATTCTATTGTCACCAAACGCTTGAATTTACTCAACGGTTCGCCGAATTCAAAATATTCCTCTACTTGGTTGAAAGTTTTTATACACGATGCAACTGGTTCATTACGGCCAAATTCAGTGCGATGAAATCGGTTAGTCAGCAGCGACGTCGGTCTCAGAGTCCGTTGAGACGCGCGGAAATTTAGAAGCGACAGCAACTTTGGGCAGTCAATCACGCCATTCAGCAGTTTGGCCACGAACAACGCCTGTTGCACCTTACGCCGACACTCAAGTGTATCGAGACCAAGCAAACGGCAGCGGTCAGGATATGGAGGTAAGTTATCTGGATCACGCCAAGGTAAATTCCGTAGAGCCAATCGTATAAACCTTCTCTGCACTCGTTCAATTCGAAGGTTCCAATAGAGCTGGTGCGGAGTCCAAATTAGACAAGCGTTTTCAAGAATCGGACGGACTGACGCGCAATAGAGTGCTTTAAAACAATGCGGATCAGTGAAATCTCGTCCAATTTTGGCGATAAATCCTAGCTGACGGGTTGCTTTTGAAATAATCATCGCACGATGCCGATCAAACGCCATTTTCGGGTCTAATTTAACACCAAGATCGTTGACGCAATCGACCCTTTTTAATATCTGATCATCAATTCTATAATCGAATACGATCGGCGATTTAATACGATGGAATGTCATTACCTCACATTTAGGAGTGCTGATAGTCAAGTAGTTTGATTTACACCAATTCACAAACGTGTCCAAAAGTGTCTGAAGACGACGACAATCCCCGATGCAACGAATCGTCAAGTAAATTTTAAGATCATCAGCATATACCAGTCTGCACCCAGTTCCTAGAGCAGAGACAGCGTCGTTGAAGAAAATAATAAACAGAAGTGGACCCAAGTTACTGCCTTGAGGTACACCAGATTTATTTGTAAACGGCGACGATAATTTAGACTCAAGTTTCACTTGCAGGACTCTATTGCACAAATATGAGCGTAGCCAGGTGACAAACTGTTGCGACGCACCCAGACGTAAAACTTTGTCGAGCAGTATTCGATGATTGATACGGTCGAAGGCCGCTTTTAAATCAGTATAGATCACATCCACTTGTGCTTTACGTTCCATTTCGATAATGCAATTAGAAGTGAAATCTAGAAGATTTGTAGTCACGGAGCGGCCAGCAATGAAACCGTGTTGGTCCGAGGAAATGTAGTGTCTGGTACGCTGAATTAATGCGGCACTCACAATTATTTCGAACAATTTCGAGGCAGCAGGCAAATTTGTAATACCACGATAGTTCCTGACACTTCGGCGGTCCCCATTCTTAAAGACCGGAAACATATAAGAATGCTTCCAAATCTCAGGAAATTTCCCTTCCGCAAAAGATTTGTTGAAAATACAACAAAGCGGTACAGCTAAGGTTTCGGCGCAACGACAAAAGACCACAGCAGGAATTCCATCAGGGCCAGCACAGTACGATGTTTTCAATTTCTTGGCGGCAGCGGCAATCATATCCGGAGAAATCTCAAAGATATCGAAATCGATGTAATCGGCTGGGACCTGCGACGTAGCATAATCAGCAGCACTTGATGGTCCAGGATCACAGGCAAAAACAGACGAGAAAAACGTAGCAAATAGTTCACATGAGTCAGATGCAGTGAATGATTCGGTGTCGTCGAAGTAAACTTGCGACCTGCGACGTAGCATAATCAGCAGCACTGGATGGTCCAGGATCACAGGCAAAAACAGACGAGAAAAACGTAGCAAATAGTTCACATGAATCAGATGCAGGGAATGATTCGGTGTCGTCGAAGTAAACTTCAGAAGGGACCGAGGAACATTTTCGTTGCGAGTTTACAAAGGTCCAAAACTGTTTCGAGTTTCTACGTAGGTCTGTTTGAACACCTAAGACGTACGATTTGTAAAGGTTAGCATTTAGACGCCTATAATTTTCACTGGCCCGTTTAAAGTCGTGTTTTGTTTGAATAGTACGCCAACGACGATACTTGCGCTGGCATTTATTACGCATTACGCTGGCATTTATTACTATGATACCTTGGTCGGTAATTTTATGACCGAGATAAGTCACTTGTGTGCTGAAGAATTTGCACTTTTGGGCGTTGAGTTTTAGGTTATAAAATCTCAAACGTTCAAACACTTGTGTTAGATTTGATAAGTGGGGATTGACTGAGCATCCTATTACTACGATGTCGTCAATGTAAATGAAGGCTAATTCTGGTGTTAAACCTGCCATTGCTATGGTCATCATTCGTTGAAAACTGTTTGGGCTGATGTTTAATCCAAACGGTAACCGAGTAAATTGATAATGACCGTTTTTGGTTGAAAATGCTGTAAATTTTCTGGATTCCATATCGAGTGGGATTTGGTGGAATCCAGACATCAAATCTAATGTGGTGAAGAATTTGGCTCTTCCTAATTGGTCAAGTATATCATCTATCCGGGGTAGTGGGAATCGGTCTGCTAGTATCCTTTTGTTTAGTTGTCGGAAGTCTACAACTAAACGTCATTTTTTTGTGTTATCAAGTGATTTTTTCGGTACTAGTAGGATTGGTGAGTTATAAGGGGATACTGAAGGTTCAATTATGTTTCCTTCTAGCATTTTGTTTACTTGACGGTCAATTTCTTCATACTGGGAATGAATAGTTTTGTAGTTTGGAATATATACTGGGACGTTGTCACTAGCCGCTATATTTTGCGTATAGAAGTTGTTTTGACTGACTTCCTCTTCTGGAAGACAAAATATGTCTTGATATTGACTGATTAAGTTTTTGAATTTTTCTACAGCATATTTTGGAATTTGTTCAGTATTTATATTTTTGAGAATTTGCTCGTATCTGCTATTCTCATTTGTCTTATTTTTTATTGGTATAATATAATCTTTTAAACTACTTAATGTCGTCTTAAATTGCGTATATGCTATAAATGATGGGTTGTCGTTTGTATTTACAAATTTTACATAAGGTTTTTGTGGGGAAACTATGGTATTTCCACAAAAAATTCCTGGGTAGATCTCTTCGGAATGGACTACCATATCCTCTGAGATGCCCAAGCAAGGTATTCTTCTGATAACTTCGCTTCGGCTTGGTAACATAAAGCCTTCTTGCAAATTGTCTTCTATTGGTATTGCTATCCGTACGTTTTGTATATTAAATGTAAGTAGCCATATTCGTAATCTATTACGCATTTGTAATTTGTTAAAAAATCGCGACCTAAAATGCCGTCTGCTTTAATTGGTAAATTAGGTGTTACTAAATGAAATTGGTGATTTAATGTTAAACTATCATTAAAGCATAGTATTGTATTAACTATTCCTAAGGTTTCTATTGTATTCTCCGTTATTCCGGTTAATTTAATTTTATTTGCTTTATTTATAGGTTGGTCAAGGCGTATATTTTGTGCTTTGAATAGTGAAATATCTGCTCCTGTATCGATAATTAAATTGCAAATTTTATTTCCAGTCATGTGCACTTTGACTCGAATAAAATTTGATGTATTTAAATTTATTGTTAATATGGGTGTGCCTGTCGGTAACAAGTGACCAGAGTGTCGACTTCTCTGATCAATTGTTACTGTTGGGCGAAAAAATAGTTTTGGTCAGGTGGTGATAATGATGGTCGGTGGATTTGTTCCACTTGTTGATTGAAGGGTAGCATGTCTACGCCTTGATTAAGTGTTGGTTGTTGTACATTTGGTTCAACTTGCGTTACTTGCTGTTGGTTTGCTAAGTACGCTCGAGCGAATCTTTGTCCATTATGTTGTGGTTGTGTAAATCGTTGTCCGTTATTTTGGTATCCGCGTGCGTTACTGTGTTGATATCCGCGTCCGCGTTGTTGATAATTAGGTCTTTGATTTTGGTAATTGTTGCTTTGAAATCTTCGAGGTTCTTGACCTCTGAAATTCCTGTTATTCATTTCGAAGGAGCGTCTGAAATTTGTTTGTTGTTGATAATATCCTCTTCCTTGTCCTTGTCCTGAGACTTGCTGGTTGTTATATCGTCTGTTAATTTGTAAAACTGATGATGAGTGGCCTTCGCGTTTTTTCTGTTCGTTTTCCATCGCTACGTTGATGGCTTCTTCTATAGTCTCAAATTTTCCAATTCTAAGCATCATCTCGGTGGTGCTGTTGCTGGTATTGTCGATCATGGCAGAGATGGCTGCTTTTCTTGCCATCTTTTGGGCTACTTCGTTCGGGATTTGTTCTCGAACGTAAGTTTGTTGAAGTTTTTCTGTGAGGATTTCTATTTGTTTGAAATCGTCAACTGTTTTGCATTTAATTCCCTTCAGACTGGTCAGTGCCAAGTCTGAGGTGCATTTGTCTGCACAATGTAGTTTGAGTTTGTTTATTATATCATCGATTTCCTGTGGGGGGCCTGCGAAAAGGTTTCTGGCTTTCCCACTTAGCTTAGTCATTATCAGTTGGATTGCGGAAACTTTGTTCTCGGTTGGTATTATTGTTTTTACTAACACCAATGCATCCGTAAATGAATTTAAATTTTCTCTACTTCCGTTGTAAGCCGGTAATAAACCTGCTAACTCGGAAGCAGTTTTTATGTTTAGGGCCATATTGCTTTTTCTTTGGCACCAGATAATGATTTTTGTAATAGTTTTCAATTTTAACTTCCTTTGTCTGAGGTTGATGGAACTATCAGCTCTCAGTAGGGAGTCTTCGGTTAGGAGTCTTCGTCTTAAAGTTTGCGGTTTGGGTCTATGTTGCGTGGTTTCAGGATCGCTGTCGTATGCTCTTTGGGATATAACGGTATTATTTAATATTTTAATGCACTTTTCGTAAATTGTTTTTAGTGCGTTATAAGATTCGACCGCTTTATTCGAGTTCGAGGTGGACAACCTGTATTCGTAAGACCTTATGATTGTTTTGTATTCAGAGAAGCTATCTTGTAACTGGAGTTTCTTGGTTTCTATCCCTTGTAAGGTTCGTGTTGGAAGCTTACTTTTTTCTAGGTTCAAGTGTTCTCGTCTTATAAACGTTTCAATTATTTGTAATCTGTCCATTCGGACATGATTGGTGTTACGGAAAGGTTAAAATTCGCACAAAGCACAAGAATTTCAAATTTAAATTACAAATGTCTATTTACTTTTAATAATTTCGTCGATTTCTACCCACATTTCTGGTGGTATGTCGTCTATTGTTATAAATATTTTCATCTCTCTTTTTTTTTTTTTGTTAACTACTATTACATTAATTGAATGTCGTATAAATTTATAAAGGAAAGGATTAAATAAAAAATGTTTTTCTTCTCCACTTGCCTTCGCTGCTGTCGTCGTTCGCTGCCGATCGATTTATTCCAATTTCCGCTACTTCTCGTCGTTGCTGTTGATCGATTTATTCCAATTTCCGCTGCTTCTCGCCGTTGCTGTTGATCGATTTATTCTAATTTCCGCTGCTACTCGTCGTTGCTGTTGATCGATTTATTCCAATTTCCGCTGCTTCTCGTCGTTCTTCACCAGTTTTACGCTGGGCTTAATGCTGCCAGCGATTTAGCTGCCTTCAGGGCTTGTCGCCTTAGGTGGCTCGTTACGCATCTCACTAGTGTTACTGTTATTTGGATTACCGTTAATACCAATATGATATTTAGTTTGGTATTGTTTTCCTCAAGTATCGACGTATGTACGGTTTGGGTTTGCACTACCGTCACGTCGTTGTTTCCATTTATTCGCGCACTGCGGTTTCCCATAGTTTTTTTTTTTTTGCTTCAGGTCATAACTTTGGTTTACTTCATTCTGTCTTTTTCGGGTCCGCACACTTGTCACACTTGTTACACTTCAGGCAACTGGGGTAGATGATCCATTAGTTGCTCCACTAAGCACAATATAACTTCATTTTGTTTGTCTATTGAGGTATATGCTTCAATTAGTTCCACGTTTTTTGTCACTTCACTTGTACTTTTACTCTTTATTATTCGTATCCGAGCATTGCGCGCTCGAAGTCTACGGTCGCCATTTCCTAGTTTCGAAGATATTTCAATTTAATTGAATAAAAGACTAGTTACTGTCTACGAACTGCATAGAACTGCTTTATTTCTGCTTCCACAGGTTAGTTTTATTCTAATGAACTTATTTCCTAGTGTTAGTAAGTTTACATAGCATTGTTGGAGGTGTGGCTTAATTTATTCAACCATGATGCAAAGTCTAAGTTGCGTCAATATTGGTCGAGAATGTCGTGTTAAATCGGGTACGTGAGATAGAACGTAAGTTAGAATGAGCGAGTTTGAATGAGTGTAAAGAGAGAGAATTGAATGAGTGTTGAGAGAGAGAATTTGTGATAGCGCGTCGGTGGTGAATATAGCGTGAGTTCTCTTGGGTGAATGACGTGTGTAAAGTAGTTCAGGATTGCACGATGCACTTGAGCTTGTTATTTGTATAGAGGAAAAATGTCGTGTCTGTTTCGTGTATTTTGATGAGGTGTGATTGTACATGGGTTTGAGGCTGAGCTTTGTCTGGTAGGTTGTTTATGAGATTTGTACTTGATGTTTTCTAAGGAATCTTGTTTTAACGGTGTTTTGGTTCTGGTTTCGTTGTAAGGATTTAGAGTGGGTTTGGTATGAGTTATGTTCGTGGGAATTGTGGATCGTAACATCTGTGGAATGTTGGTCGGTCATGTTTTTGGGAAAAGTCTGGTCTTTGTCATGTGTCATTGTAAATTCTAAAACATCGCTTAATGCGCATAGCATATTCGGAACCAGCTATAAATCCAGGATCTTCGGTCAAGTAACTGCTTCTGACTCTCCAAGCACCACTACCACTTCACCGTCGGCCATTCGGATGCTGGGTCGCAACGTTTCTAGCATCATGGATGCTTCTGTTTCCCCTGCTACATTCGAGCTTTACCTGCCATTGCACATCAGTCGTCCCGGCCCTGTGTGCAGTTGTACGGAACGAAACCTCCAAACCGCAAACCCTGGTAAGTATCAGTGTGTTTGTTTCCTCACTACCGCTGATACACACTTTGTTTCCAGTGACCCTTGCGTCGCCTCACACATCGATCTCACCATTAATCCAGACCCGCTTGTCATAGCACACCATTCTAGGCAATTCACCGCGACTCTACCGACATCTGATGCTGTACCGGGATGCAATGATTACGGTATTATGGTAGCCCCCGATCTCCCCACCGCAGTTGAGTTATTCCTGCCAGCGAACAACAGTCGTCCCGGGCCTGCGTGTGGGTGTACGGAACGGGGCTCCCAAAATTCCACATCAGGCAAGTGCAACAACTCCTATAACATTTCCTTCGATGACGCCGTCCCCGTTTCCCGCTCTGTGTCAGACCCGTATCTGAATTCGAATTTTCCATTGCTGATTTATTACCAGAACGTGCGCGGACTTCGAACCAAAATCAACGACTTTTATATTGCTGTAGCTGAGTCAAACTTCGATATAATTGTATTAGCGGAAACCTGGCTTGACGAGAAGATTCACTCCATACAGTTATTTGGGAACGCATTCTCCGTCTTTAGATGCGATCGAAACCAGCAAAACAGCAGAAAGTTGCGTGGTGGTGGTGTGTTGATCGCGATCTCTAATAAGCTGAGTTGCTCCATCGACCCTATCCCAATCTCTAGACACTTCAGTAGCTATGGAAGATAGTCCTAGTAGCCGATCTTTCTCTGAGCATTGGTGTAATCTATTTACCCCTCCTACCGTAAGGACGACGCCATGAGTATCAGCGAACATATCGACTCACTTAGTAGTGTGTATTCTCATCTAGCGTCGAGTGACCTAGCGCTGCTGTTAGGTGATTACAACTAGTCCAGTTTAGTTTGGAATGTTCCTGAAAACGGTTGTCGTAGCATCGACTATCAACGCTCTCACGCTTCCGCAGCTTGCACCGCGCCTTTAAACGGTTTCTGTTTCCACGGCCTGACGCAAATTAATCCAGTGTTAAACAGGAATAATCGTTTGTTAGATCTGATACATGCCAATGATCCAGCCATACAACTTTGCTCGGTTACCGTGGTGGCCGAGCCTATTATCACGATCGATGCCGGTCACCCTGCTCTTGATGTTACATTTAGTTTGCCGATCCCTGTCGTGTTTGAGGATGTTATCGACGGCAACGATTTAGATTTTCATAGAACTGATTTTAATGGCTTAGCCAGAGCAATTGCGCTGGTCGACTGCGAATCTCTGTTACTGTATCCTGATGTTGACACGGTTGTTGAACAATTCATTCGCACTTTGAACAGTTTGATCGCCGATTTCGTTCCCATACGCCGACCCGTTCGCAAGCCTCCATGGGGAAACGCGCATCTATCAACGTTCAAAACTATCGATGGATTACATCGTTATCCTCAAGTTCTAAAGTGCTCGAGATAATCGTGAACGACGCTTTGTTCGCTAGCTGTCAACACTACATTTCCTCAGACCAGCATGGTTGTTTCCAAAACGGTCAGTCTCCAAGAATCTCGTTGATTTCGTCTCGGTCTGTCTGCGCAACATGAATGAAGGGGTGCAAATTGATGCAGTGTATACGGACATGAAAGCTGCGTTTGATCGGGTTTGATCGGGTTTCCGCACCGTTCTGCAAGTGGTTACACTCGTACCTAACACACCGTATGCTGAGTATGAAGATCGGATCAGAGTTTTCCGACTTGTACTCCAACATCTCTGGCGTACGAAAAATGGCTGGCATCGCTGATCACGGGTGCGGTTGCCCATTCTCGTGTGCTCGCAAATAATTTAAATTCTTGAGGTGAAATTCAATTAGAATTATGAAAATTTTTGGTGCAAACGGAAGATAAGTGTAATTTTTATATGTTCATCAAAAATATTATGAATACTTGTGAAATCCAATTAATTTTAAGTGATTTATCTCTACATATTACAAAGCCCGCAGAAGGGCATACGTTTGTATGATTGCGGGTTTATTTTTAGAGCATCGCTGTTCGATACGTTTGTGTTCGTGTCATACAAACTACGAGCAGATAGAGGAGATTATTCGCTGAAGGACCATGTGTACAATGCGCTTGCTAGCTGCGTCGCTCTATGCTATAGTTCGTACCGTTATTGTGGAATCCGTTTGAGTTGTACGGTGTTGCCGTTGATAGGGGGATTGGAAACGGGCAATAGGACTACTGCAAAGTATTAGTGACAGACGCTGTGTGTGCTTGCGCCATCAAAGCCACGAGTGTTTTGCACTGTGAATAACCTATCTCAAAGAAGGGCACGATCTAGTGTGGGTGTGTGTACGGACTTAATAGAATAGGGTGCGTGCTGTACCTTCTGCATGTAGAATGTAGATTTGAAAAAATGACACAAATACCGCCAGCAGCAATAAGTTCGTATCATAGCACCAGAGATAAGTATCCTGTTTTCATTTATGTATTACCAACAGCAAGTTTTTTTAGATTAGATTATTAATTTGATTAATAATAACAGCCTATTATCGTCGGGAAAACCATTTGCGCGGCTTGCGGGTGCGCGATTCACGTTGTCGCATAAGAAATGCCGGTATACAGTAATAACGCGTCTGCTAATTTTCATTGAAAACTTTTGGCCCCTCATACATGCGCGATTTTTTTTGTAGACTACGGTAGGGTAGACGCACCATTAGTGGTGGTAGTACCAGTAGTGGTGGAAACTTGAATTATTCCATTATTTTGCATATTTTGGTACAAGTTTGATAAGTATCGAACTACCAGTAACAGTATTATTTGATAAGTATCTAACTTGTATCAAAATCTGCAAAAATAATGGAATAATTCGAGTTTCCACCACTACTGGTACTACCACCACTAATGGTGCGTTTACCCTAAACTAGTTGAAAATTAAAATTTCTAACGGAACGACTCTTAAACGAATATGAACGCGTGATTTTGATGAGGTCCTCGATATCGTTATCTTGAAGCTGCGAGAAAATATCAAATCAAATTAAACCTTTATGAGTATCCAGAGACTTTGCGGACGCTATCTTCGTTATCTATCGTGATAAATCGACAAACTCATTTAACAAGACCGACGAAATCGTTTCCGCTTTCGATACAATGGATTCGCGCGGAACTAGCCTGTTTTGTTGGAAGAACTGGCGGCAGCATATTTTTACGCGATACAGTTGCGATATAGTTTATATGTGTCGGATTAAGGCCTAGATATGCTCGACGGATTTTGTTTCCTTTTGTTTCGTTGACATATCGCGTTGGTTCAAGGGATAGTGGATATCAAACGCATTTCGGTATCCGAGACTTGTCGTGCGCAATTTTAAATCGATCGACTTAAAGCGTGGTCTTCGTCGGTAAATTGAGTGCTTGTGTATCGATGCTCTTGCGATGACTAGTTAGTCAAATCCGTTCTCATACCGTTCGCGTGTTCAAGAGATAATGGTCGCACCACCTTCCTCAGTGGATCCAGATCAATAACTTTTCATTAACATCAACTCCTTCCTGTGACACTTGTGGACGATGCAGAGGATTCCTCGGTCTCCTTCCCTTCCTTAATTGACCTGCATCGACGTGGCCAGCTTTGCTATTGAACACTATAAAGGCTGGCAAAGGGTTAAAAACCTAAACAGTGAACATTAGCATGTTTATAAATAATACACAAAAATATCAGTATAAAATAGTTCATTTGGGGCCGTCCATGAACTAAGTGGACTATTAGGGGCAGGGGGTCGGCCATGACCAACGCATCATACAAAAAGTATGAACGAAAATAACCCGGAGAGGTCTGAAATAACTAATAATGAGTTCGTAGTCAATGGACATCCTTTATATTGCCAGTAGCGTTTCTAGGGTTAACAAGGGGGAGATATATGAAGGGGTGTATCCTAAGCGGGCATACCTATTTGATAATTTAACAAAAGTAACCATTACTTCGTTCGAGAGCCCGCGGCGGCAGAACATGTGGCCTATTTCACCCGCCTCCCCCTCCCTAAAACTGGCAGTTTATACACGATGTAATATATTCATCTTATATTAGAATGTTTATTCAAAGTATCTGAAACTTCCAGAGAAAAGGTAAAAATTAGTTTAAATTATTTATGATGCTGTTTGCTCCAAAATGGATGATGCAATGTAATCTGTCAAAATATTGTGCTCAATAGAAAAGAATGTGAGTGTGCTGGTGTCTACTGACGTATTTTTGTTGTGTATGTGAAATCCACAAATTGGACTTGGCACAATCTCACCCCCGTGAAGCTCAAAAAGTACAGTGTTTCGAAAAATATTATTTTCGTAATCAAAACTTATCCAACGCATAATAACATTTCAATACATTGAAAATGATTAGTTTATATACCTTCAAGATAGCAAGTTGATGCGATTTCTTGTTTGGGTTGGTTTATGCGGGACATTTTTTACAACCGTTATTTCCGCGTATTTTTGATCGCGAACTTCGAAACCCTGTTTAGGCTAAATAGTTTGCTAATATTATCTGTGTTCCATTCTATGTTATGAATAAATATGTTATTTTCATCATCATTTTGAATTTAGTTCACCAGTTTCTATAAATATAATAAATTTTCACAAACAAACATTTTTGGTTTTTGGCACAATCTCATCCCCGTGGCACAATCTCACCCCGGATGGCGGTACCGAAAATGAAAGAAGAAATCTCTCTGGATTATTGGCAACGACCCTAAGCATGAAAACACGGACACGAATCGGAACATGGAATATACTGACCATTGCCCAGCAGGGCAAGCAGGCTCAACTTGCAAGAGAAGCTAGCCGCCTGAAGCTTGAAATCCTGGGGCTGAGCGGGGTCCGCTGGCCGGGTACTGGCGAACACAGGACATCATCCATCCGGGCAAGTCTTGCTCTACTCTGGCATACGAGATGAAAATGCTACTCGAGAAAGAGGAGTTGGATTCCTACTGAGCCCAGGGACACATACGGCCCTGATGAAGTGGGAACCGATAAATGAGCGAATAATCGTTGTCAGATTCAGAACACGGGTTAGGAACCTTACAGCAATCCAGTGCTATGCGCCAACAGATGCTGCCGACCTGCAGGAGAAAGAGAGTTTTTACAGCAGCTGAACAGCGTGGTTGAGAAAATCTCGAAGGAGGACATCCAAATCCACATGGGCGACTTCAACGCGAAGATTGGCTCAAACAACGCGGACCTTGAACGCGTCATGGGACGCCATGGCCTAGGAGAGATGAGCGAAAACGGGGAGCTGTTTACAGAATTCTGTGGTAATAACGACATGGTCATTAGTGGATCGCTCTTCCCCCATAGACCAGTACATAAAGTCACGTGGGTTTCCCGCGATGGACGAACAGAAAACCAAATCGACCACATTTGCACCAGCCGGAACTGAAGAAGGACTTAGGCGTAGAGGAGTTCCAGAAAAGCTAGTCCATCTCATCGAGGCTCAGTACGAGGCGTTCTCGTGCAAGGTTTTGCACGACGGTGTCTTGTCTGACCCCATAAGGGTTACTGCTGGCGTGAGACAGGGCTACATTTTATCACTGCTTCTGTTTGTCATCGTTATGGATGAGATATTAGTTGGAGCAATTGACAGTAGACCAAATCGAGGATTGCCTTGGAATCCTTTACGAAGGAGCAGCTAAATGAACTCAACCTAGCCGACGACATTGTCTTGCTCGCACAACGCCGAAACGGTATGCAGAGCAAGTTAGATGGCCTCTCCGAGAGCTTCCAGGCAGGAGGTCTCACAGTCAATGTAGCGAAAACTAGGTCTATGGTAGTGAACACTGACAATTTCACCAACTTCACAGTAGCGGGACAACAAGTTGAGCAGGTAGACGCCTTTCAAGGTAGCCAGACAACGCCCGATGGTGATACCAAGACTGATATAGCCACACGGATCAGGAAGGCCAGGGGTGCCTTTGTAGGTCTGCGAAACATTTGGCGCTCAAACCAGATCACTCTACGTACGAAAACCCGAATCTTTAATTCAAACGTTAAATCCGTACTGCTGTATGCCTGCAAAACGTGGTGCGTATCAGCGGAGATAACGCAAAAACTGCAGGTATTGCACCAGCCGGAAATGGAGAAGTAGGGGCCAGTCCCGGCGTAGTGGTTAGCATTCACGCCTCTCACGCCGAGGACCCGGGTTCAAATCCCAGCCCCGCAGAAGTCACGAATGACCCAATCTGGTTAAAGTGACTATAATCGAAACAAAATAATAAATAAATGGAGAAGGAGCCTTCTTGATGTACGCAACAAACGCAGCGCTGATATTGCATCCGACCATCATCTTGTTATCGCTGAGATACGTCTGCGCGTCGCGCTTGTCCAACGACGGAAGGAAAAAGTTGGAAGCCGCTACGACGTCCGCCGATTGGAGAATCATGAGGTAAAAAGGGCCTTTGTCGAACAACTTGAATCTCGAGCCTCGGAGTTGCCACCTGGTGGAACCGTCGCAGAGCAATGGACCGGCATCAAGAACGCCTTCATCACGACCAGTGATGAAACCCTAGGCAAAGCTCGCAGCGCTCGGAGGGAGTGGATTTCGGATGACACGCCTGGACTTACTCCCTAGCCGAACAAGGAGAAACCACCACCGCCAATGGTGATATCCGTTTGTTGTATGATATTTCTCGCCGCCTTATTGGTGCCAGGATGAATACAAAGATGCCGCTAATGGACAGAGCTGGTCTGCTATTGATTGGTCGTACAGAACAGCTTAAGCGAGGGACTGAACATTTTGAACAACTCTTCCGAGTTCCAAATGTCAGAGACCAACAAAACCAGCAGCGTATGACGCCTAAAGTTCGTCGAATTAATCGCGTCAATTCGGAGGTGCCATCGATGGATGAAATTGTAACAGCCATCAAGAGCATGAAATCCAATAGAGCGCCGGGGATAGATCGTATTTCAGCCGAAATGCTCAAAGCTGACCCATCTTTGTCAGCCCAGATGATGCATCAGCTTTTCAACAATATTTGCGAAACCGCAACTTTTCCGGTGGACTGGATACAGGGCATATTGGTCAAAGTCCCTAAGAAAGGAGACCTAACGGAATGCGGTAACTGGCGTGGCATCACGTTGCTCTGTATTACTCTCAAAGTACTCTGTAAGATAATCCTCAACCGGATCCAGGAGAAGATCGACGCTACTCTCCGGCGGCAGCAAGCTGGATGCCGTGCAGGCCGATCATGTGTAGACCATATCACAACGCTCCGCATTATATTGGAGCAGGTCAACTAATTCCAGGACTCTCTTCTGCTGGTGTTCGTTAACTTCGAAAAGGCGTTCGACCGACTCAATCACGAAAACATCTGGGGCGCACTTAGGCATAGAGGAATTTTTAGTTAGTTGGAGCAATTGACAGTAGACCAAATCGAGGATTGCCTTGGAATCCTTTAACGATGGAGCAGCTAAATGAACTCAACCTAGCCGACGACATTGTCTTGCTCGCACATAGCCGAAACGATATGCAGAGCAAGTTAGATGACCTCTCCGAGAGCTCCCAGGCAGGAGGTCTCACAGTCAATGTACCGAAAACTAGGTCTATGGTAGTGAACACTGACAATTTCACCAACTTCACAGTAGCGGGACAACAAGTTAAGCAGGTAGACGCCTTTCAAGGTAGCCAGACAACGCCCGATGGTGATACCAAGACTGATATAGCCACACGGATCAGGAAGGCCAGGGGTGCCTTTGCAGGTCTGCGAAACATTTGGCGCTCAAACCAGATCACTCTACGTACGAAAACCCGAATCTTTAATTAAAACGTTAAACCCGTACTGCTGTATGCCTGCGAAACGTGGTGCGTATCAGCGGAGATAACGCAAAAACTGCAGGTATTCATTAACCGGTGGCTGGTGGCCTGATAACTGGATATCCAATGAGGAACTCCATCGTCGGTGTCATCAACGGCCGATAGCCACAGAAATTCGTGAATGTAGGTGGAAGTGGATCGGACACACCTTGAGGAAAGGGGAAAACGAGGTTTGCAGAGAAGCACTCGACTGAAATCCACAAGGACAGCGTAGAAGACCCAGAGGCTCATGGCGACACAGCATAGCCAACGATATCCGGACTGTAGACGAGAACCTGTCCTAGCGACAGGTAAAAGCCATGGCGGGTAACCGTCAGCAGTGGAGATCTCTGATTTCATCCCTTTGTTCTGCCGGACCGGCGGACATGGACACATAAGTAAGTAAGTAAGTAACTATAAAGACTTTGATCACCATTAGTTGCACATTGAGAATGATTCGCTATTCCCGAGCATCATTTTGATGGTTCTTTGTGCAATTTCAGCTGATCTAGATCAATCGCGGGCAACACACGGGCGGTCAAACTATGCTACGCTATGCTATGCTATGCTTCAACAACATCTCTTGCGTACCACAGGGGAGCAACCTTAGACCCTTGCTCTTTGGACAAATTTGAAGATTGGTGCTCGAATAACATGCTTAACGTCAGCATCTCAAAGTGCTTTGCCATCTCATGGACATTTGTTACAATGCGTCTATCACATTCGTGATCTTGGTGTCGCCCTGGATAGCGCACTAAACTTCCGTATACACTAAAACGACATTATCTCAAGAGCCAATAAGCAACTTGGATTTATTTTTAAAATTAAAAATTTAAAAATTAAATTTTTTAAATTTTTAAAAGGAGTTCCGTGACCCGTACTGTTTTCGATCTTTGTACTGCACTGGTAAGGTCTGTTTTGGAATTCGGATCAGTGATCTGGTGTCCATATCAACAAATTTGGGTCACTAGAATCGAAGCACTGCAGAAAAAATTTCTACGGTATGCTTTGGGCAGTCTTCCATGGCGCGATCCCAGAACCCTGCCGCCATATGAGGAACGCTGCCGATTACTTAACTTAGCGACTCTTGAAAGAAGACGTGCCAACGCTCTAGCCACGTTCCTGGCTAGATTGCTATTAGGAAATATTGACAGCTCCGCTCTTCTGAGTTAACTGAATCTGTATTAGGATTGGGAGTACCGACAGGATTTTTGAGAACCGGTATTTCGGTACTGGAAGGATCGGTACCGGTCCCAAAGCTTTAAAAAGAATATCCTTCTTCTTTGAAAAATCTGCTAATACTTTTATTTGAGGTCGAATTCTTAAGTCACTTCACCTCACCTTGCAGTTTCCATTTCATTTGTACTATCACTTAGGTAGCAGGAATCACCCAGGTACTTTCAAAATCGCTAATTGTGTTCTCATCTAAAATCTATGAGAATAGAGCCCTTATAAAAATGAACAGAGTTAGCGATTGCAAAAATTGGAGTGATTCCAAACGATATCTGGCGAAAGTCGGGAGGCTACGATGGGTTGGCAATGTCGCAAGGATGACGAATGACTGTGCACCGAAATATGTTCTTTTCGAAAACCCCACCGATACTATGAATAGAGGAGCCCAACGACCAGGTTGAAGCCGACTTCGAGAAGCTCAATGAATTAGTGACAAGTAGCCTAGGACCAAGTACAGTGGAGACGCGTTTTTGATACAACACGACCCCCCGGTTGTATGCTGCTAGAGGAGAAGCTTGTAAAATTCAACTTTAAGATGCACAGAATATTCAACGTACTGTTTACCATGCGAAAGCGAATCTGCCAGACGCTGAAAATTCTTTCTCAGAATATATCGCTGATGGGCAGGCTGTACTCAGGGTACCGAAAAGCATAGTCCAATACTTGCTCTTCACTCCTTGAGTTACATCGAAGCGAATTCATTCCGCAGAGTGTTTTGGAATACAGGTCTAATCGAACTCCTTAAAGCTTGAACTGCTATAGGCGTCTGAAGTCCGTTCTATTTTTTCCTTCATGATCAGCTAGCTATATTCATTCCAATAACTACCCGATCAGGAGGGCATAACAAGATAACATCAAATTTATAACACATTCTGATATTTATAACACATTGTGTTACAAATCGGAAATAAACTGATCAGGAAGTGAAAACAAAAGTTTCAAGTTTGTAACAGATTCTGATATCAGTTCAAGTCGACACTCGCTACGAGATCGACGTGTTATATATTTCGCTCCGTACCAGAGTTTCAGCTCACAATTGTTTTTTTTTCACGCGCTCATCAGATCGTTTTCCTAGTGATACCCCACCACATTTTTTATTAAACGCTGGTTGAGCTATCCCGCGAAAAAAGCTGTTAAAGCGTTTACAGATTAATTTAATCTACGCAGATATGTGCCAGAATTGATTTCTGTACCGGTAATGTGCACAATAGTAAGCCGAAAGCACACAATAGCACAATAGTAAGCCGAAACACACAAGTAGCACAAGAGGTCGGCTGGCAAGGGCATCGCACAACAGCAGCAGAAATTTGTGCTATTACTCAACTGCTGGAAATAAGAGTGAAGCTTTTGTTACTCCGCACTCTTGCATGTTGAGTTTTCGTGTTTCCGGTGCCGGTGGAGTTGTTGAAATGAACTGTTGTCGTTGCTCTGTCGTCCGGCATCCTTACGACGTGCCCGGCCCACCGTAGGCTACCGACTTTCGTCAGATGTAGATGGGAGTCTCTGGGATTCACAAGCAGTGAAAGTATGTCGTGATTCATATACTTCTACCCTTGATGAAAATCATGCCTCTCGTTTCGATACCCGCTGGTCGGAACACCGCCTCAAGAGGCAGCATACTGGATAAGCTGTCACCTTATTCCAACCCTCGCCGTGTCTCGAAGGAACTCGATTGTGTCCCCGAGACGTGCGAAACACATCGCTCGTTCCAATGTAGCTCTGATTAGTCGCGTCAGTTTATCCAGAAACCCGGTTTCGTGCATTATGTGCCATAGCTGGTCTCGATGTATCGTATGTTGCTTTGAAATCAATAAAGATGTGATCCGGGGACAAGATGTACCCTCCACATTTCTGCAAGATTTGTCGGATGGAATAAAATCTGGTCGGTAGTTGCGCGAGCCTCCATGAAGTCAACCTGATAAATTACAATGTAAAATTACAATGAATAATGCAGTTATTACCATTTCCTAGTTTTTTGCTACAATGCTGTGATGCGTAAAATTACTGAAACTACTGATGGTTATCAGTAACGATTTTTAATGATAGCTCTCATCCCTACCACGCAGCGATCCGCATAACCTTGAGAGACGCATCCCCTCTCACATCACGAAGAAGAAGGCGGAAATACTGCGAAGCGGATTGGGAAGATTACGCCAACTTAGTAGACATTTCCGTAGATCCCAACAAAACTCTACAGCCCGATGAATTAACAGAACTAATTCTTTCAGCTGCAAAGCGCAGCATTTCGCGGACATCCAATAAAACTGGCAAACGAGCGGTCCACTGGTGGAACAAAGAGGTAAGCGATTCCATTAAAGCTAGAAAAAAAGCTCTACGAAAATTTGACCGTTATGTGTTCGACAAAAAAAGCACCTTTAAGTGCTCGGCAAGGGTACCCGGGTACCCACAAATTGAAATGCTACTGAGCCTCGATGAGATGAACTAGCTTATCTGGAACTCCTCTACGCCTAAGTGCGCCCCAGATGTTTTCGTGATTGAGTCGGTCGAACGCCTTTTCGAAGTCAACGAACACCAGCAGAAGAGAGTCCTGGAACTCGTTGATCTGCTCCAATATAATGCGGAGCGTTGTGATATGGTTTACACATGATCGGCCAGCACGGAATCCAGCTTGCTGCCGCCGGAGAGTAGCGTCGATCTTCTCCTGGATCCGGTTGACGATTATCTTACAGAGTACTTTGAGAGTAATACAGAGCAACGTGATGCCACGCCAGTTACCGCATTCCGTTAGGTCTCCTTTCTTAGGGACTTTGACCAATATGCCCTGCATCCAGTCCACCGGAAAAGTTGTGGTTTCGCAAATATTGTTGAAAAGCTGATGCATCATCTGGGCTGACAAAGATGGGTCAGCTTTGAGCATTTCGGCTGAAATACGATCTATCCCTGGCGCTCTATTGGATTTCATACTCTTGGTGGCTGCTACAATTTCATGCAGCGATGGCACCTCCGAGTTCACGCGATTTATTCGACGAACTGTAGGCGTCGTACGCTGCTGGTTTTGTTGGTCTCTGATATTTGAAACTCGGAAGAGTTGTTCAAAATGTTCAGTCCATCGCTTAAGCTGTTCTGTACGTTCAGTCAAGAGCTAACCAGCTCTGTCCTTTAACGGCATCTTTGTATTCATCCTGGCACCACTAAGGCGGCGAAAAATATCGTACAACAAACGGATATCACCATTGGCGGCGGCGGTTTCTCCTTGTTCGGCTAGGGAGTTAGTCCAGGCTCTCTTGTCCCGCCTACAAGCACGTTTATCAGCCCTCTCCAGTTCGGCGTGTTGTTGACGGGTAGCTGTCTTAGCCGATCTGGTCCGCGCTCGCTCAATGCCGGCTTTCGCCTCTCTCCGCTCTTCCTCCAAGTTTCATCCGAAATCCACTCCCTCCGACCACTGCGCGCTTTGCCGAGGGTTTCATCACTGGTCGCGATGAAGGCGTTCTTGATGCCGGTCCATTGCTCTTCGACGGTTCCACCAGGTGGCAACTCCGAGGCTCGAGATTCAAGTTGTTCGACAAAGGCCCTTTTCACCTCAGGATTCTCCAATCGGCGGACGTTGTAGCGGCACCCAACTTTCTCCTCCCGTCGTTGGACACGTGCGACGCGCAGACGTATCTCAGCGATAACAAGATGATGGTCGGATGCAATGTCAGCGCTGCGTTTGTTGCGTACATCAAGAAGGCTCCTTCTCCATTTCCGGCTGATGCAGATGTGGTCGATTTGGTTTTCTGTTCGGCCGTCGCGGGAAACCCACGTGACTTTATGTACTGGTCTATGGGGGAAGAGCGATCCACGAATGACCATGTCGTTATTACCACAGAATTCTGTAAACAGCTCCCCGTTTTCGCTCATCTCTCCTAGGCCATGGCGTCCCATGACGCGTTCAAGGTCCGCGTTGTTTGAGCCAATCTTCGCGTTGAAGTCGCCCATGTGAATTTGGATGTCCCCCTTCGGGATTTTCTCAACCACGCTGTTCAGCTGGCTGTAAAAACTCTCTTTCTCCTGCAGGTCGGCAGCATCTGTTGGCGCATAGCACTGGATTGCCGTAAGGTTCCTAACCCGTGTTCTGAATCTGACAACGATTATTCGCTCATTTATTGGTTCCCACTTCATCAGGGTCGCATGTGCCCCTGGGCTCAGTAGGAATCCAACTCCTCTTTCTCGAGTAGCATTTTCATCTCGTATGCCAGAGTAGAGCAAGACTTGCCCGGATGATGTCCTGTGTTCGCCAGTACCCGGCCAGCGGACCTCGCTCAGCCCCAGGATTTCAAGCTTCAGGCGGCTAGCTTCCCTTGCAAGTTAAGCCAGCTTGCCCTGCTGGGCAAGGGTCAGTATATTCCATGTTCCGATTCGTGTCCGTGTTTTCATGCTAAAGGTCGTTGCCAATAATCCGGAGAGATTTCTTCTTTCATTTTCGGTAACTTTTTGTATGTTCTGGTACAGTAGGCTGTTAATCTAAGGTCCTTATCCCGCTGATGGGGCTGCCATCTTAATGTGGGCGGGAGCCACCGTGCCCCCTTTTCTGTTAGCATACGACAACGGAAGTTGCGTACCCCAGCCGGCACCTCGTGGAGGTAGGAATAAGAGTTAATGAACAGAGGTTATGGAATGCACATGTTCACCCTTTGCCATTTTTTCCCACGCATCACTAAAATAATTAGGTTCATAATTGTTTTCAATGTTGCAATTCATCGATAAAAGTACTGATTCGGTTCGAAACACACTCAAAGGTGATTCCATAACGTCAAATTCTCTGGCAATGCTTTTCTAGCTGAGAATTATTTAATGAGAGTGAAAGAAAAGCGAATTACCACTCACTCTTTTCCATGCAATGATTTGATCGCTAGTGATGCCAATCAAAAACGAATACCTCGCATCGTGACTCATCGCGATGAATAGCTATGATTTATCAATTTTGGAAAACAGGCAAAAGCGCTATCGGATATTGAATTACACCGTCAAAAAACATGTACCTAACATTTTATGTTGGTTTTTCAATGCGACTATTAGCACCTGAGATACTTGGAATGTACATTTTTGAGACATAATACATAAATGCACTTCAAAACATCAACGTTTTTCTACACCCAGAAGACTTTTAATCTCATAAAATTATTTTAACATAACTATTCATAATTTTTCAACATTCACGTTAAGTGCAGCATAAATCTTTTTTTCGTGACAATGAGAAGCACCAGCAACGTTTGCAAATGTTTACAAGATACAAGCGATTTTTCAGACATGTTGGCAGAATCAAATTTTGAACAGTAACCGACGATATTCTTATTATCAGCCTTCATCGTTAGTCACACAAGAAGAAGATGTATTATTTTTCATAGCTTCGAACCTTCGAGGTACCAATTAATAATAATTATATTGCACCAGGTTTGCATTTCATTGAAACTAAATCTTGAGACCATTTTGTTTGTCCGTGTGCCGCTTGAAGTTACTGGTTGTGTATGGCGTTGCAAGTATATGTTGACGTTTGACAAGTTCATAATTATTATATGTGATACGAATAACGTTTTATATTTGAACGAGCAATATTTCTTTTGTAATTTGCCAAAAAATATGTTTGTTTACGTTTCACCGCAAAATACATTCTCGGTTGGATGACAGCGATTAACGATGATTAGCGATGAATGTGAGACAGAGATACCGAGCGAGTACCCGCTTACGAAAAAGTCGGATGCCTGGCAGAAATCGAACAGAATCAACTTGGCGTCAGCAGAATTTGACATTCAGAACCGGTTCGTTTTTTTCATTTTTTACCCTATATCCTCTTTTGTCACGAGTGACGTTTTCAAGCAAAAGCCTTGTCGAGATGCGCGTCGCAATTTGGGAAAAAGGTAAGAAAATAATATCAAACATATGGAAACAAGTTTAATTTAATGTTAAACTAGTTTTTTCCACACTCAACATGTTAAACATTTCGTTTTTATTTATTTTATTCGACAGACTACGTAGCCAGCTGTTGGTGTACCGAACATCTACAGGACCAGCTGCGGGGCCAGTTTCCAAAAAGCAAATAGATAGCAAATATATATTTATTTTGGACAGTAAAATGAGTGTAAGTTTGCAAAAAAATATTTGTATTTTTGCATTTTCAACCACATAATTACGCAAAATATAAAAATCAGTTGAGCTGGTTCCTATGCCGGTTCTGTTCGGCATGGCTGACAGAAATCCGGCAGAAAAATCAAAACAAAACCGTTAGGCGAAATTTCTGCCAGAATCGGTTGTTGCATTTCTGCCAGTTTTCACGGGTGACGGCGGCCAGAAATCCGGCAGAATGCCTGGCAGCCCAAGTAACAATTCTAAAACCACTTGGTTTTAGTTGAATTTTATAAAGGTTTTATTGCGGTATTAATCATTACCTCTGGTTTTATTGTGGTATTGCGCAATACCAAGCGAATACGAGTCCAAACACACTTATAGCTAACTAGAAAACCATAATAAAACTGTTAATAAAGCAAATTTATTGTGGTTGCTTGTATTACCACGTTAAAACTTGTTGGCTGCACCACGTCTCTTACAAACCTACCATACGTGTGGCGTATCGATACAAAATGGCTCACCAATCAAAATTGATCTTATCGCGGTTACTTGTCAAACCGCAATAAATCTGTTAGCTTTATAGAGCTATTAAAACGGTAACACCCTGACCAAACAGTTTTCTTGCTGCTATTATGAAGAATACCAAAGTTCAACACCAAAATCATTTTTTAATGCGAAGCCATATTTCCATATTCTGGTATTTTGTTTTAGCTCGCAAATAACAATTCATCAAAGCAAAGTGTTTTGCAGAAAAAAAGTTATTATCAATCGGTTTTCCTGTCAGAGGAAGCAACTAAAATGATTTTGGTAGAAATTGAGTTTGACTAACTGAATATTTTCAATTTGTTAAAACAACCAGTTTTCGAAAATGGCAAAATTTCAGTGGCGCGCTGATTATATCGACCTATCATATCAATATGCACGATGAAATTAAATGCGCACATGCTGCAAGCCAATGAAATTGCTTAAAATTTAATAAATATTCTATGGGATATTTTATTCTGGTCGCTATAAACCAAATCGTTCAGAATGATATGGCAGTAAAACCTAAACTTTTCTTCTTACGGATATATTTTCAAGTTGACAAAGCTAGTGAACTTATTTAGCTTTTACCAGAAAAGCGTAATACGAAATGCGAAAAGCGAAAAGCTTTTTTAAATTATGGCGATGGCTGTCAAGCAGCGAAAGCTTAACTGGTTTTATTGCTGCTTTGAGCAGAGCGTGATACGACTACTAGAGCTTATAGCCTGATTCTTATAGCGATTATGAAAACATTCTGAGGAGTGGGCCACTTGGTCAGAAACCGGTTTTATAGCGGTTATCAGAAAGTTCTGGTGCAGCTCACAGTTTTATTAGCGGTTTTATGAAATTGGGCATGAAAACCACTATACGAACGTAATAAAACTTGGAATTGTTACTTGGGAGAAGAAGTTCTTCGCTGCCAGATTTTTGTTCGATTTCTGCCGGACGCGCCTAAGCGGGTATTTTCGAGCGTAATCAATTCATATTTTGCCCACCAGTTTTTGCGTCGGCGATTCATCGCGAGCAATCAGGATACGATAGAGTTGCCAGTTGATAAGATGTAAATCGCTGATGAGCAGGTGATGAGCCTTCATCGTGATGAAAATTTGCAACATTGATTGTTTCTAATCTTTACTGTGGTTGGTTCCTACCAAAATCAGCAATAACATCTATAGAATCAAAACCTGAAATATAAACTCATTTAAAAAAAGTTTAAACGGCCAGGTTCACTTCAATTTATTTTCTGGTATATTTGAAAGCACATCGTGCAACACTGTCAAAACGGTGCAACACTAATAAAACGGATTCAATTTCTTTTTCTTGATCACGGGCTCGTATCAAAAGAGATCTATTTATAGACAGCTCGAACAGCAAAAACTGACAACCCAAAATAAGCTAACGATCAAATCATATGAGCATTTAAACTACCTTCATTCAAGAGTAGTTCTGGTACAGTGGTTAAGAAGTATAAACAATATATATAGAATGCCAGTGTCGCTGGTGTTTCATGGATATTTTAGTGGCAAACATGTTGCTGGTTCGTGTCTTGGATACGGGAACTACATTGTCAAATTGCCCAATAGAAAATTTTCCTGCCGACGAAATACCCCGAAACGACCAAATCGGGTGATTTATCCTACGTGATTTACGGAAAAGCAAAAGGATTTTTTATTGGGATGCCTTTTTAGTTTGACAAGCAGATTCCCGTTTCGAATCGATCACTCACACATATGCGCATACAATGTAAATACATAATTTTCAAATGTGTGATGTTTACCACGAGCACTGCAGCGACACTGGCATTCTAGATATATTGATTCAACTGGTTAAGACGATAGCATTGTGCGCGATATGTCGTGAGTTCAATTCCGACTGAAAGGGTGCAGTTTTGGAATTGAAAAAATGTGAGAAAATCTTTTTCTGTTGCTATTTGTAAATGTTCCCGATAAATAGTTGTACTATTTTTAACAATAGGCTGGGAAAATGTCGATATAGCAGATAGAGGCTAAGAAGTTTTTGCCATATTTTAACAAAATTATAACAAAATTTGTTAGAAACATCGTAAACTTTGTTATATTTTTGCTATCACTGCTAAGCAGTTTTGTTAGAATTTGAGTTATTTTAACCACTTACAGTGGCTAATTTATAACAGCCGTTGTTAGCAAAAAATCGGTCAAAAAATAACAGTATCAGTTATAATTTTGTTATGCCCTCCTGATCGGGTAACGCTCAACAATTTCTTCAATCTCGTTACTGGTGTTAAATCGTTGTAGTAACTCATCCGCTAGCTTTATCAAAATATAGCACATAGTTTTAGAAATTATTTTAAAATTGTCATCTTCGATTTTAAGGCCGAATGTTAGAAAAATTGCATAATTGATCAGTAGTAAAGTAAACTAGTAAAACTTTCTCAGAGCAAGAGACAGTGAAACGACTTACATGCCTGTTGCCATTCATGTCAAAAGCGAAGGACATTCGAATGACACATCAAATTTGCGATGAACTGGATGCTTTGGTTTTAATGTTATTTGTAACTAATGGCCTTTTTGAAGGCCACAAGCGAGTTAAGGAAGGTTATTGAAACAAGCTACGCATAATCATATTTAATACAATAATCTGTGCGCTGGTCATCCATTACTATTTCAACCTATATGATTCACAGAAGTGATTTTTAAAAGAAATCTTTATATCTCAATGGTTGCAGGCATTGTACCTACTTATGAACCCCCGTCCACATATTATCAAAGCCACCATTGCATTCATTGAAGAATTGAATCTGAATATTTCACTCTTCTCTTTTAAACATTCACAAACAATGGCACTGACAGATTCTTATAAACATACATATGCCAAAAATGCAGTTTACATTAGTCTTTGATCTAATGATCTGATTAGTCCTACGCCATCCTTTCGTATAACCTTTAGGGCTACCTTGTAGGTTTTAAATTTTAAGACTTGGCAACCCTATAACAAGGATATGCCAGGACACAACAATCGTACTCTAATAACCTCATTTTGAAAGAAAATAGCTCTATCCAACCTAAGAAATATCGTATTTAAATACATGTTTATTTCAAAGTACTTAGACCTACTTCACAGGACATTTAAACTGAATAATACGCCAGCATGAAAGCAAGTATGAAGACATGACATAGTTTATAACATTCTTATTTATAATTGCACCCATTGCAGGATTACTATATTTTATTTTCATAGAATTAAACGTTTCTGTTAGCAAAAGTTCTCTAGCTTTTGAATAAGAAATAATTGTACAATCATGTAATGACAATCTAATAACGAAAAACAAAGACTGCTAATTCTACTACAGCTATATCCAGTGCGTTTAATGAAGAACAAAAATTATAACTTTTACACTTAAGAAGTAAATTACCTTGAACAATTGTACGCCAATAACAGCAAACATAAATTGTAGTAAGTATGTCACTAGCATTATATTTCCGATAGTCTTTATAGCTACTATCACACATTTTACTACATACTGAGGGTGCATCAAATAGCGTATGTCACATCGGAGCGTTGTATTTTCAATTCGTATTCCATCGATGATGAGTTGTTGTTTTAGCAAACATAATGGTTATTTCAGTTCATATTATTTATAATAGTGAATTGTCACAGAGAGTAAATAAGAATATGGAAAGAAATATTGATTATTGTTCATATATATAATAGCAATTATTACGATCATATCAAATCATGAGTCATTCTAATCTTAACAACTGTTTCCAAATATTTTATCAACACTCACCCCAGAACACTGTCAACAATTCATATTTAGTAGTTCCCTGAATATTTAGTGTCATTAGGCCTGAATAGTCAAAATACTTTACATTAAAATGTTTTATATTCTTTTTTATAAAATGTTGTTTCAATCATTTAATCCTCTACACAGTAATCCATAGCTAGTAAATATATACCTTTCTCACATGATTCCACGTTAATAAAAATAAATAAATATGTGTTACAATTAATCGTATGAAAGTAGCTGCGTCCCACATCTCAGCGAAATAATTGGAGATATGAGTAGCTTTACATCAAAATTTTTTCAAACTTTTTAACTAAATTTTTCAATACTAGGTTGACCCGTCGTGGCTAGCCACGATACCAAACCATTTGAAAATCTATACCTATAAAAATGGAATTCTGTCTGTCTGTCTGTCCGTAGGTTCCTTATAGACTTGGAACTACTGAACAAGAGGAACTCGGTACCATAAATAAAATGTGGAAAAACTAAAGACTTGAATAGTTTCAGTTGCACATCAGATTTAAGCATACTAGACGTTAGCCTTAGAACATTATGCACCTTAGAAGACATAGCTATAGCTATGTGCACAGCTATAGCTGACTGTCCCAATCGAGGTTAGAAGTTAGAATGAAACCGAGGTTAGTACACTTGTCAATATAGTCAACAGTACTCGGACCAAGATATATGGTCGGTAATAGATTACGATTCCTATTCCTGGAAATAAACATCGCCATAGTTTTTTCAACGTTAATAGGTAAGAGGTTATCTTGTGACCAACTATTTATCCTTTGTAAGTCATAATTCAAGAGTCTTACCATCTCTTCAATAGGAAAATCAATAGAGCATAAATGGGTCATTCCACGTCAAGTGACTCAGAAAAAGTACAAACTTGTAATCGACCTTCTCGGATTTTCACAAAACTCGGTCAGATTGTTCGTTTTGAGTCAAGAAGCAAAAATCCCAAGTTTGGTGCCGATTGGAAGGGGGAACCCCCCTTTTATTAGAAAAAGCATCATTTTCGTCAAATTCGCTTATTTTCTTTTGCTTAGAGTAGACGCACCATACTTATCAAATAATGTTTGGTTTGTATTTCGAATATAGGCTTTAAGCCCTTTGCCCATTCTTAAATCTAATACTACAACATAGACTTACAAATAAATAAATTTCAATACGCAAAAAATTACAATTGAGTGGGTCAGAAGGAAAGGGGTGTAAGTGACAAAAAGTAAATTTCGAGAAAATTAGATCCAAAGTTAACATCGTCTAGAAAATTCGTCAGATTATATATAATAGAAAACCAATGACGCACCATGGTTGTGTTAGCTTTACTTTATTAAATTCTATAGATATCTTGGAAAACCACTTTGATTTTCGGGATTTATAAGATAGTTTTGAAAATGTTATTTGCACTTACACCCCTTTCCTTCTCAGTTATGCACTTGTACCCCTTTCATTCCAAGCGATTATAGGGAATTACTACTTGGAGTGAAAAGGGTGCAAGTGGGAATCATATTACAATCGTCTTCATTGAAAGGTAGGTTAGCCGGTAGGCAGCAGTAGTTCAGGATTTTCTCGCTACGTGGCGCTAGTCCAGATGTAATATTCTTGTATAGGCTGTATCCTACGCTACTGACTATTAAGAAAGTTGCAGTCTTCGGGAAGGTTGTTCAAATGACTGTCATCTCGGAAATTAAATTAAATTAAAATAGTTCAGAATATTCTCAACGTGCAGCGCTAGTGTATATGCGAACTCGTTTTATTTGCTATAGCTTATTATTCATGTAACCTAAGGTATTATTTTCTTAGGCAAAGTTGTTTGAGTAATAGCAGCCTTGCAGATGGTATAGAGATGGTATAGTGCAGAATTGCCTCACTACGTGGCGCTACCGTATATGTACTATTACAGTATACGCTGTAACTTACGCTACTGATTACCTAGAAAGTAGTGGTCTTCGAGAAGTTTATACAAGTGATTGTCACCTTCAAGATGGTATGAAAAATAGTTCAGAATTTTGTCATCGGCGGGGCTAGCGTATATACGTATACGTTATATATCATGATATGAGTAACTAAAAATATTACTTTCTTCGGGAAAACGGTTTTAGTATAGCAGCCTTGCTAATAGTAGGGAAAATAGTACATAAGTGTCTCACTGCGTGGCGACAGCGTACATGTAATGTACTTGTGAAGAATCTAAGAAATCGCTTTTTTCGGAAATGGAAACAACGTTAGTCATCGATTTTCCTAGAATTCTAATTGTATGTAATCCCTGATTTGCCTGATTAAAAAAATCTCATTGTTTGTTTCTCACTCCCCCCATCCCCTTCAGTGGCATGACATCTTAAAATCAAAATCTTCTTAAAATATTTGTAATGGCCTAACTTCAGAACGGCTGAACCTAAGAAATAAGTTTATATGACGTAATTTGTTCAATTATTCTCGGCTATAGTGGTAGTGTGTCCAGAGCACTCTAATTTGTTCAATTTGTTATGCGAAGAATTTGATCTATTTCTTAATTTTACAAAAATAAGTAAAATTTGAAAATTTTTGAAAAATTGTCAGAAGAAAACAAAAAATCCGATAGAGTGCCCATTAGTAGCTCTTCGCCAGATTTTAGAACATGTTTTAACTTATCATTAATAAAGATGAGACGAATCTGAGGGGACATGTTTTGAGATAATTCACGTTTTATGCTTTTTATTTTGATTTTGCTTTCAGCGTATTTTTTTTGAAAATACGCTTAATTTCCTTCAACTTTTCCGTTGACGTCATTTTTAACAAATAAAGTAGTTTTCAAGATATATTTTGAAAAAAAAAGTTTTGTTTATAAATACGCCTTTTTGAAAAGTTACTCCAGACGAAAATAATTGTTTCATGGAAAATGAATCCTTGCGTAGCGTCTAACATATCAGCAAAATTTCATCCCAATAAAAAATATTCAAGATAAACCGTTTTGTTAGTTGAGCTGGCATTGCTCATATAGTGCACTTAAACCCCTTTCCTTCCAAGTGAAAACCAACTTTTATTTTGCTGTTTTTTTCATGATTCTAAAAAAAGTCATCAAACGGTAAAATTTTGACGTGAATTTTCTAGCATGCATAAAACCACGCTCAAAGTATCGTTTCCTACCATTATCTCGATTTTTTCAATTTTGTCACTTACACCCCTTTCCTTCTCACCCCCTCAATTGTCCTAAAAATTAAAAATATTCGATTTATCGTAATTGTCCTCTAAAGTATAAACTGAGTCTATGTCTTATCACATCCGAGCTCATGCCAATGGTTATAACATGTTGCAATGCATTGAAGACGTTCATGAATCGGGAAGTCGGTTCGTGCTGTGAGTAATTTCTAGACCTAAAAGGTAGGTCAAAAATCCTACGTCGTCGGAGCGTGACTGCACTATCATTAAATATCAATCGACTGGTCAGAGGTTGGCTGTTTGTTCGTTCTGAGAGAATGTCCGTGAAGAATATGATATCGGCTATCTTGTGCCTCGAATGGACCGTATCAATATCCACCAAAGAACAGAAATCATGGTAAGGCGGTAGTTGTTCTCCGTTCCATCTGACATTCCTGAGAGCGAATCTTACAAATCTCTTCTGAATCCCTTCGATACGGTGTATGTGCGTTATATACAGCGGGCGCCAAATAACGCTAGCGAAATCAAGTTTGCTTCTGACGAGGCCTTTGTAGATCGCTAGTACTGCATGAGGGCCATCGAGATCACGGTCAAATCTTCGGACAAGTGCGTTAAGCTTCAAACTCTCATTGATGACATTGTCAATGTGCCTATTGAAGGAGAGTGAGCGATCAAAAGTTACCCCAGGTCGCGGACAAATTCAACTCGCGGAACAACATTGCCTCGGTATGCGTAGTCAAAAATCACAGGATTAGCTTTTCTGGTGAAATGACTGTTATGACTAACAGAGCACTTAGGGGCCATCCAGATACCACGTGGACAGAAAAATACCAATTTTCAACCCCCCCGTCCCCCTCCGTGGACAAGCGTGGACATTTGCTCAACCCCCACCCCCCTCCCCTGTTTGTCCACGTGGACATTTTTACAGTTTGGTTTTCAACTTCATTTATGCAATATTTATTGAAAAAGCTTACGTGAAAGGAAGCTCCAGTCTAAAGTCACCGACACAATGCATACCAAATTTTAGTCGTTGCGGAAATTTGAGTTTTTCCATAGTTTTTCCGTCAATTTTCCTCAACGTCTTAAAATCCGTATGTAAGGTGTTTGGATCTTAATTCATGTTCTACTGCAAATTATTATTATCGACTACAAGAAAGTCCGTTTCAGCTTGACGATTCTTCTTTGTCCAGAGCATCCCCTACTAGCACGGTTGTTACAAAGTTGTTGTGGTAGCCGAAATATGACTAATTTCAGTCTTAATTCGGTTGCTTCAACTAAATGGACCTAAAGTGTGCTACTGAGGTCTTTGTCTAACCAGAGCACTTCAGCTTGACCGTCTACTTCAACACAACACAAGATCTTTCCGAGACGATGTGATTCGTTAAATTTTCTGAAGGCGAATCCTTTTGGAAATACGTTGCCCATGGATACCTTTTTTGTGGTGAGCTGCATTTGATGTTGAGGCAAAATGCCATCCACATTTGGTGCAAGCGATACAATATTCGTGAATTCATCCAGGCTAGGCAGTCAACATCTAAGTGTACTAACGCAGGCTTAATCTTTTCAACAAGATTTATGTCAGATATGTGCTCTCGTAATGCTCGGTTCATGTATTTAGGTCAACATATGCCTCAGAAGATAAAATTTTATTTAAGGTATAATTAGTCCTCGTCGATTCTGCCAATTTCAAAAGAAGTTTTTTTGTTTGAAACAAAAATTCTGTTCATGAAAATTAATTCGCTGTGTTCAGATTCGCAAGTAGAATGCAGTATAAACAGAATCCCGCTTTTGGGCCCAAAAACTGCATCCGAAATTGGGCTCTCCGACGAAAAGCTAATGACTGCTAATTTCCCGTTAAGCTCAAAAACAATCACTGATCAATGGTCAATGTTTTTAATTTCTATTTTTTGTAGGAAAGAAAACTTGTCCACGTGGACATTTTCCATACCCCCTCCCCCCATTCCGTGGACAAGTGTGGACATTCTTACACCCCCCACCCCCCTCTAAGCTGTCCACGTGGTATATGGATGGCCCCTTATTCGTGTTTACTTTCAATTCTCGGTTTTCGCAGTACGTTCCTACATGACCTAAGTCGAGCTGTAATTTCACGCAATCATCAATAGATTTGATCGGAAACAAGATTTTCACAACATCTGCATAAATCAGCATAGTTGCATGGGAGATAGCATCTGGCAATTTGTTCATCAGAAGCACGAATAGCAATGGTCCTAAGTGACTGCATTGTGTTACTCCTGAGTGCACAGTAAACGAACGAGATTTGTAGTCACGAATTTTTACAAATTCTACTCTATACTTGAGATAAGATTTTAACCAGTTGTATAACGAGACACGAATGCCGAAAACTTTAACAGTCTCCAAGATACTATTAATGTCGACTGCATCAAATACTTTGCTCATATCTATATATATGCAATCCACTTGAAATCCCTTAGAAATGTGATCTGTAACTGTAGAGCTGAATTCACAGGGGTTTGTAACAACTGATTTTTTCTTCAGGAATCCATGTTGCACAGGAGAAATACGGTTAACTACATTGTCGTAAAGGCGACTGTAAACTAACAACTCGAAAAGCTTCGGAATAGCTGATTCGATAGCAACTCCACGATAATTTTCCACATCGTCTCTGGCCCCTTTCTTATGTATTGGAGTGATGTGCGAGTTTTTCCAGATTCTCGGAAAATGGTCAGTAGCTAATGACACATTGAACAAGCGTACAAGAGGCACCACAAGTTCTAGACGAAACTCTTTCAGGATTCTATTTGCCAGCATATCCGGTCCTGCAGACTTATGGACATCGAGCTCACGAATACCGTTTTCTACACACGTATTGGATAATTGGTATGGTACATCCTCAGTATTAACGGGCAATCCGGGGATGCTGCCAGTTGCTGCAGTAAAAACACTTTCGAAAAACTTCGCGAATTTTTTTTCCATATGTGTACTCATTACTGCGACCAGCATGGTTGATCTATTGTAATATCGCCCGGGTGTTTGCTGTATGACCTGCACTGCATTTCTTTTTGCTATAATCGCCATTGAGTGAGCGATATGCTTATTAAATTTTATGCGTGCTTGCTTATATTGGGGTTTACCCTTCCTTTAAAGCTTGATCTACTTTACCAACTTATTCCTCGCTGCCAGCACTATCCCATATCATAGGCGTCCCTGGCGAGGACTCATTCGTACCTCTGACCAATACACTTAACTATAGGAGGGACATTTGCACTATCAAAAGGCTTCAGGGGGTAAATATAGAATTCAACACGAAGGAAGGGTAAATGGAGGGGCCTGAGAATAAACCCATGCTAAAGTCACTTGACATCAAATGGCTTGATTCTACTAAGATTCGAACCCACGACTACTCGCTTGTCAAAGCAGACTCGGTAACCTTGCGGCTACGGAACCCCCTGAACTTCGCGAATAGTTCAGTCGATGATTGAACATCAGCAGATGTGACACCCCTGTAACTAACACAATCCGGAACGCCAGGACTCTTTTTTCTACTGTTCACAAATTTCCAAAACGATTTGGGGTCTCTTTTCAAACGAAACTGAATGTCTGCGATATAAACCTGATACGATTCCCGATCAGCAGCCTTAAAAATTCTCAGTATTTGTTTGTAGTTTGTCACGTTTTCGTTTGAAGGAGACCGACGCATTCGTTTTTGGATTTTTGGATTTGATTTGTCTTTATTGATGTGTAGGCTTTGCCCGTTATCAGACTTAAAAAAAATATAAATACATACAAAAAATGACTTATCAACATTACATGGAATTGTTAAAATATTCCCTAAGACTAGATTTTAATTGAACACTAGACATATTAACAGAAATGACGGGATGAAGATTATTGTAAACACCCATTATCCGATACATGGGCTCGTTCCGGGCGTAATTCTGCGACCTGTTTGATAAGTGAAACGGCCTAACCCTTCTTAGGTTGGTTCTACCTTCGTAGTTCGTCACCTGGCTGCACAAATATGGAGCAATGTATTTTCCAGAAACAACGTCTTTGAGAAACAACACATCTATCAAAATTCTTCGATCGCTGAGACTGTTGATTCCTACTAGTAAGCATAGCGATCGGTAGTCCGGCATTTCGTCTCTCCAACCAAGATTACGCACAGCATATCGCACAAATTTTTTCTGTACCCGCTCAATTCGATTGATGTATACGTTATAAATTGGTCGCCACACCACGCTTGCGTACTCGATGGTCGTGCGAACCAAACCATTGTATATAGCGATTATCGTGTACGGATCATCTAGTTCGCGGCTGTATCGCTTCACCATGCCAAATAATGAGTTCGCTTTCGTTACAATTTTCTCGACATGTTTACTAAAGGTCAGTTCACTGTCCATTTCCACGCCTAAATCGCAATGGCACGTTTTCCTTGGGACTAAATCCGCACCGAGATGGTATTCATACTCAATTTTGTTAGAATTGCGACCGAATGAAATCACGTTACACTTGGCAACGTTCACTTTTAACCCAAACAGTTCACAAAAGTGGAGAAAACGATTTAAATTCTCTTGAAGAATCGTACAATCTTTCAAGCCGCGCACAGGTATAAATATTTTTACGTCGTCAGCATAAATTAACACGAATACATCCACTAACGTATCTGGGAGTTCATTCATGACAACCACGAATAATAGAGGTCCCAAATGACTCCCTTGAGGTACTCCTGAACTTGTTACAAACACTTTGGAATCAGTGTTGTGTAGCCTTACATACTGCAAACGGTTAGTCAAGTATGAATGCATCCATACTAAACAGACCCCATCAACTCCATATTTTCGCAAAACCGCAATCATTGCATTTATGTTGACCAAATCAAACGCCTTGGACATATCTGTATAAATAGTGTCCACTTGGTAACCAGCCGACATCCATTGCACAGTTCTGGAAACAAATTCTGTTAAATTTGTCACTGTTGAGCGTTTTTTAACAAATCCGTGTTGACAGTTTAGGATTAGAGGCTCGATCCACGTATACACATAATCATAAACAATGCTTTCAAACATTTTTGGAATAGCCGATAAAATGGAAACACCTCTATAATTTTCAACAAACGTTTTCGAACCATTTTTGTGAATTGGTACAATATATGATATTTTCCAGATGTCTGGGAACAATCCTGTCGTTAAAGATGTGTTGAAAAGTATGAACAGCGGAAGCAGCAAGCCATCCACACATTTCTTAAGCAAAGAGTTCGGTATCCCATCCGGTCCAGGTCCTTTTGATTCATCTAGCGATTTTATTTTATTACAAATTGTTTCGATATCTAAACTGATTACAGGCATGTTCATGTTGGGTGCGACAAATTCAGAGACATTGGTAACGGTTGCACGGTCGTAGATACTTTTAAAGAAATCAGCAAACAAATCGACGGTGTCTTGAACATTTTCACTTTTCCTGTTATTTAGAACAACGTTTACAGGAACACCTTTGTCTTTACGTTTGCTGTTTATGAAATTCCAGAAACATTTTGGGTTAGACTGGATATTTCTTTGCAGCCCGTCTAAATACGAGCGGTGCAGTAATCGGTTTCTTTCTTTGAAGTTGTCTCTTGTCCGATTATACGCAATTTCATCAGCTACATACCGCGTCCGTCGAAATTTGTTGTAGAGCTTCTTTTTTTCCCTAAGCAATTTTATCGTTTCATAATCGAACCATACCGGATATTTGCGGTTGTCTTTCACGTTTCTTACACGGCAATGGCGTGATAATATGCCGTATATAATATAATAAAACACAATCACATTGTAGTCAAGAGCTGTTTCGGTATTCCACGTATCACCCTCAATTATATTCAAAACGGAAAATTTCCGTAGAAAATCCAACATAGAAGCAACGTGAGGTTTCATATCGTCCCTATTAAAAGCATCGTTAGAAATAAATACGCCGCGCCAGTCTACATCTTGTAATTCCTCGGTAATCCGTGCACTCATAGCATCGTCGATTAGGCGAGTGTCTAAAACCTTTATCGCTTTATCGGAGTGTGCGACAAAATCATTGGATGCCATAGGCAACTCAGTAAAAGTAACGTCAATTGACATAGCATTATGATGCACTTCTGTCTTGATCAGCGGATCACTCACCTCAATACGACAGCACTCATCGTCTGTTGTAAACAACAAATCGAGAAATCTGTTGTTTTGATTCGGGATACCGCAAATTTGGAAAAAGCCACAAGCAGCCATCGAATCAACGAACAGTTCTTCTTCTGGCTGGCGTACTTGATAAGGTAAGAAATGCAAATCCTTTTCAGTTTCACGACACCAAGTTGTGTTTTTAAGATTGAAATCACCCACGACAACAATTTTGCTTTCAGGTGACGATGAATCTACAATATTGCGGATGCTTTCTACGTATGATGCATAGCGACCAAAATGCGAATCAGGAGGTATGTATACACAACAAAGAATAATTTCAATTTTGTTCAATCGAATTTTAACGGTAATTTCCTCATTGCAGGACGATTCGAAAATAACGTTACTATAAAACTTCTGATTAACAGCAATCAGTACACCACCGCCGCTGGTTTTATCAGAATTCGATGAGGATCTATCGCAACGGTAAACTACAAACGATTGTGGAAACACAAACGAATTTTGAATTGATTCATTTAAATTTGTTTCACAGAAAGCATAAACATCGAAATCACGCTCCAGTGCGGACATGAAGACAGCTTCGAGCCGGCTACTGCTTCGGATTCATATTCTGGTAATATATGTGCAGGCTTATTTCATTTTTTTCATACTGATAGCAATTTTGTTTAACAGATGAATCACGCAAGCAACAGTTATACACTTCTGGACAAGTGGAATCATTAAGTAACGGTGAAAAACGAGGCGAAGCAGAATATCGGGGATTACTCGTTTGGCTGGCTTGGCGGGGGAATAGGAAATAATTTCGGCTGAATCCCGCGAGTGAATTCAAACTCACGGAAATAAATACCCTTCTGCCAAGATGAGGCAGACATAGCTTTTTCTTTATATTCCGATCCAATTCCAACCTTGAAAGACACATAGCTAAGCTCTTCCAGTCTTCTATCCCGAGGAACAAGTTTAACGATATCAATTGCGGATTCCGGTTCAATTTCCAAATTGCTGCGCACTAAGTTCGAAATTTCTTCCACGGTGGCTCGTGGATCAAATTTCGATAGATACAGCCAGCATTTTGTCTCCTCTCGAGCGAGCGGCACTATTATATTGGCATCGACCTCTTTGTTACCCATAAACTCAGTGCGCTGCTGGCTACGCATTACTGCTTCGCCACTGGCACCAACTCGGACACGTTTAGCAGTTTGAGGTGGGAAGTTGAAGCTTGCAGTGCGTTTGGGGGTACGGGGTGTAAGATCAAGAATAGTATTGATCTTTGCGGTATTTTTTTGCACTTCGCTTCGCAACTCTTCTAACACTTTATTCTGTTGCACCTCGAGATGAAGCATAGCTTCGTTTGTAGAAGCGATTGCTTGACGAAATGTGGTATTTTTCATCATTTTGGTGCATGCCGCGCACATCCAAAACAGTTGTTCACGGCTGCGGATCAACTCCCTTACTTCATTTGTAAGTCCGACACAGTCCAAATGAAATGTAGATTTGCAAAATCCTTTACAGGTTATTTCCTCCTCACCGGGTAACTCATTCGCGCAGGAAAAACAAATGCTCGACATCGTATCGTTGCTTGACGAAAATAAGTTCGAAAAAAGCGAATAACGGCTTGGATTATCGTATGAACTTCACTTGATTCTGATGAATCTGATCTTTGCGTATTAGATAATAGCGATCGCGAATAAAAATTGACAAAACTATCACAGTAATTATAAATTTTATGCGACGAAAATTATCTAAGCGGCACTCACTGCAATTCACTCACATTTTAGAGCTGCTCTTTTCTCCATTAAATTTATAAGCGCCGGTGTGAACCATTCTGGATAACTGTGTGAATATTTTTGCCGTTTCGTCATCACCGGAGAATGACGAGAAAATATGTCAAAAAATATATAATAAAACAGCTGTGCATTATAATCAATTGAATTCTCGATAACCACCGTATTTCCACAACCAATATTTAAAATGTTCATTGATCGGAGCAACTCGCGCATTCTTTCCGTTTGTCTTTGATGTTACTCGCAGCCGTGAAAAATGTCTTCTGATATAAACAGATCATGCCAACTGATATTTGCAAGTTCCAAACAGGCGTTTCCATTTCAAATTCGGCAGGTTCAATTCCCCGGCAACGATAATTTCATCATCAGGACCAGCTGATTCGACAATGAATTCGACGAATGAGCAGAACGAGCGATAGCGTTCAACACTGGAGGTAGGTGGAATATAGCCACAGCACAAAAAAGTGCACCATTGGCTATTGATAATTTCACACAAATTGCTTAGTTACTTTCGGCCTTTGCGTGTTCGGTGCTTCTGAAGCGATTGTGTATGGCAATTAATACACCACCGCCGGATTGTTTGTCGCTATTGGTAGTGTTTCTGTCGGAGCGGTAAATGTTGAAGCAGGGCGAGAAGAATGATGAATCTATCACTGTGTCGTCCAGGTGAGTTTCAGAAAATGCATATATATCTATATAGCGAAGATAAAAATACATTTTTTTGCCTTTCGCTACCTCTTATGCTGTTCATGTTCTGATAATAAATGTCCTTTCCTTTCCACAGCGTTTTTCGTGGACAAGCGTACATTGGCAGAAATTTCGCTATTATGGGGCTTCATTTCAGGTACATTATCATGTTTTACATCGTTTGTAACAGTTTCATTACAATCAGGGGTGACATTGCGCATCTCGTTTCGAGTTATTTTCGTTCGAGACGCCCATTTGTTTAACGTGGTCAAAACGAACGAAAATCACTCGAAACGAGATGCGCAATATCAACCCAGTTTCGATTCCAGATGCGTTCGTTGGTTCAAAATCACTGTCTTGGTGGAAAGCTGGCTGGCGGAGTGAGAAAGTTGTCTGCGTTGGAATCATTAGCCCTAGCGCTAAGTCGAAAAGGTTGTATTCCAATACCGTTCACAAATTCACGGAAATAAATCCTTTTTTGCCAGCTCGAGGGCTGCATCGCTTTTTCTTTAAACTGCAAATCGATACCGACTTTGAACGATACAAAAGTCATACGGTTCAAGTCGGCATCCCCACGTACCAATTTGACTACTTCGACCGGAGCATCAGTCTCAAGATTCTGTTGCACTAATCTAGAAATTTCATCCACAGTGGCGTGTGGCGAAAATCTAAATAGAAACAGCCAGAATTTTTGCGCACGCGATGCGACTGGTGGTATAGTAGGGAGAGACATTCCCGTTTCGGGTTCTTTGTCTCCACAAAGCACTTGCGGTGAGTTTGTTTCGTCATGTAAATTGTCAATTAAAATGCGAGGGCGCACTCCCAAGTAACAATTCTAAAACCACTTGGTTTTACTTGAATTTTATAAAGGTTTGATTGCGGTATTGATCATTACCTCTGGTTTTATTGTGGTATTGCGCAATACCAAGAGGTTACGAGTCCAAACACACTTACAGCTAGCTAGAAAACCATAATAAAACTGTTAATAAAGCAAATGTATTGTGGTTGCTTGTATTAGCACGTTAAAACTTGTTGGGTGCACCATGTCTCTTACAAACCTACCATACGTGTGGCGTATCAATACAAAATGGCGCACCAATCAAAATTAATCTTATCGCGGTTACTTGTCAAACCGCAATAAATCTGTTAATTTAATAGAGCTACTAGCTGACCCGACAAACTTCGTATTGCCACAAATTAACCTGTGTTGTACATATATCATGAATCTCGGATGATCTTTGTCACCATCTCGAGTTTTGCAAGTTTCTGAGGAGTTCAACCTTAGATGATTCATTTTGGCAGTTACGTAACTACGAAAGCTTCCCAGGCAACCAAAAGCATCACCAAAGCTATTCAAATGTAGGCCAAAAAGCATTTAAGTCGCCTTAAATGCTACTTAAATGCAATTTTGGCAAAATATACAGCTACTTTACTAAGAACCTTCTTATAGTGCTGACAATGCTAATTTACAGCTAATTACCGACAAGAAAAATTTGAATACAATTTTGGATGCCAATTTACAACACCTATGCAGTCAAAAAGAAATATACAAAAGCGTGTAGTATAAAATGCCAGATACGCTGATTTGCTGCTTATGTTAATGCTTATTAGTTACCAGGAATGGGTAGTATAATATACAAATTTGCAATTTTTCCTCACAGTAAAGTAGAAAACAACTCCCCTGTCCCCTCAGTGCATAGCCAGAAAGCGGATAGTAATATTCGCCATGATTGCACAACATTTCACTGAATATCATTTTGCGAAAAAACTTTAAACGGAATGTACCATTTCACGGAAAACTTTTTTGTGGAAAGTACCATTTCGCGATCCTCTCCTTATTCGCTGTCGTTCGTTCCAGGAAACCCAGGTAGACCTAGGAAAACAAATAAACCTTGACAGTAGTGATTTCTGCGGGGAGTTGCCTTCCCAAAGTGGGCGGCGCTTCCGACGGCGGGTCACCGGCAACACTCGCGGCCGTCTCGTCCTGAATGATCTAGTGTTACTATAGATAGTTTTTGTGGTCTTGTTATTGACTAATGTTTTATGGAAGTGTCTCGAACTTCTCGAGTTCGATTAGTTTTTGAGTTTCGCAAAAATTTCTGTTTTATTTGTACGAGAGTCCATATCCCCCTACCACAGGGGTGAGAGGTCTCTAACTGTCATAAAATAAATTCAAGATTCCAAAATCTACCACATGCCAAATTTGGTTCCATTTGCTTGATTAGTTCTCGAGTTATGAGGAAATTTGTATTTCGTTTATATAGGAGCCACCCGTCTTAAAGTTGGGAGGGGTCCTAATTCACCATAGAAAATTTTCTTGCCCTCGAAAACTTTCACATGCCGAATTTGGTTCCATTTGCTTGATTAGTTCTCGCGTTATGAGGAAATTTGTATTTCATTTGTATGGGAGCCCCCCCTCCTAAAGTGGGGAGGGGTCCCAATTTATCATAGAAAAAAATTTTGTCTCCAAAAACACCCACGTGCCAAATTTGGTTCCATTTGCTTGATTAGTTCTCGAGATAAGAGGACATTTTCGTTTGTATGGAAGCCCACCCTCTTAAAGGAAAGATGGGTCATAACTCGCTTTCTAGAGAGGAGAGGGGTCTCGATTCACCATAGAAAAAAATCTAGCCTCCAAAACCACTTACATGTCAAATTTAGTTCCATTTGCTTGATTATTTCTCGAGTTATGAGGAAATTTGTTTTTCATTTGTATAGGAGTCCCCCCTCCTAAAGTGAGGAGGGGTCCTTATTCACCATAGAAAATATTCTTGCCTACAAAAACACCCACAAGCAAAATTTGATTCCATTTGCTTGATTAGTTCTAGAGTTATGAGGAAATTTGTATTTCGTTTGCATGGGAGCCCCCCCTCCTAAAAAGGTAAGGGGTTCTAATTCATCATAGGAAAAATGGTTGCTCCAAAAACATCCACGTGCCAAATTTGGTTCTATTTGCTTGATTAGTTCTCGAGTTATGAGGAAATTTGTATTTTGTTTGTATAGGAGCCCCCTCCCCCCTCCAAAATTGGGGAGGGGTCCCAATTCGTCATAGAAAAAATTCTTACCTCCAAACACACCGCCGTGCCAAATTTGGTTCCATTTGTTTGATTAGTTCTCGAGTTATGAGGAAATTTGTATTTCATTTGTATGGGAGCCCCTCCTCCTAAAGTGTGGAAGGGTCCTAATTCACCATAGAAAATATTCTTGCCCTCGAAAACTTTCACATGCCAAATGTTGTTTCATTTGCTTGATTAGTTCTCGAGTTATGAGGAAATTTGTATTTCATTTGTATGGGAGCCTCTCCTCCTAAAGTGGGGAGGGGTCCTAATTCATCATAGAAAAAATTCTTGCCTCCCAAAACACCCACGTGCCAAATTTGGTTCCATTTGCTTGATTAGTTCTCGAGTTATGAGGAAATTTGTATTTCGTTTGTATAGGAGCCCCCCCCCCTTCTTAAAGTTGGGAGGGGTCCTAATTCACCATTGAAAATTTTCTTGCCCTCGAAAACTTTCACATGCCAGATTTTGTTCCATTTGCTTGATTAGTTGTCGATTTATGAGGCAATTTGTATTTCATTTGTATGGGAGCCCCCCCCCCTCCTAAAGTGGGGAGGGGTCCCAATTCATCATCGAAAAAATTTTGTCTCCAAAAACACCCACGTGCCAAATTTGGTTCCATTTGCTTGATTAGTTCTCGAGTTATGAGGAAATTTGTATTTCATTTGAATGGAAGCCCCCCCTCTTAAAAGGGAGAGGAGTCATAATTCCCCTTCTAAAGTGGGGAGGGGTCCCAATTTACCATAGAATAAATTATTGTCACCAAAAACACCCACATGCCAAATTTTGTTCTATTTGCTTGATTAGTTCTCGAGTTATGCAGAAATTTGTGTTTCATTTGTATGGGAGCCCCCCTCTTAGTGGTTGGAGGGGTCTCTTTCTGGCCCCAAAAACCTCTACATGCAAATTTTCACGCCGATTGGTTCAGTAGTTTTTGGTTCTATAAGGAACATACGGACAGACAGACCGACCGACAGACCGACCGACAGACAGACAGACAGACAGAAATCCTTCTTTATAGGTATAGATTAAAACTGTAACACCCTGACCAAACAGTTTTTTGCTGCTATTATGAAGAATACCAAAGTTCAACACCAAAATCATTTTTTTATGGGAAGCCATATTGCTATATTCTAGTATTTTGTTTTAGCTCGCAAACTACAATTCATCAAAGTAAGCTGTTTTTCAGAAAAAAAAAAGTTATTATCAATCGGTTTTCCTGTCAGACGAAGCAACAAAAATGATTTTGCTAGAAATTGAGATTGACTAACTGAATATTTTCAATTTGTTAAAACAACCAGTTTATCGAAGTCCAGTCCAAAATTGCCAAATTTTATTCCAAATTTTATTCCAACCAGTCGAAAATTGCAAAATTTCAGTGGCGCGCTCATTTTATCGACCTATCATATCAACATGCACGATGAAATTAAATGTGCACATGCTGCAAGCCAAAGAAATTGCTCAAAATTTAATAAATATTCTATGGGATCTTTTATTCGCTATAAGCAGTTTTATAGCGGTCATCAGAAAGTTCTGGGGGAGCTCATAGTTTTATTAGCGGTTTTATGAAATTGGTCATGAAAACCACTATACGAACGTAATAAAACTTGGAATTGTTACTTGGGCTATGAACTCTACTGTTACTGGTAGTTCGATACTTATCAAACTTGTACCTATTACTTTTATTTTTGATTTTACTTTTATACGTTACTTTTATTTTCGATTTGAAAACTAAATTAGTATTTTTCTCTCAATGCACTATGGACGAAAAAGCAAAAATTCCGGACAAAAATCAATATCTCGAAAACCATTGGCTCTACATATTTCATGTATTCAGAAGATTTTGTTTAGAAAAAAAGACCTATCTTTTGGTTTAATTAGTCATTAGGGTGGCTCACTTTTACTCGTTATAAAAATTTTAACGTTTTTGTCTTACGATATAGAACAATACTTTCTACTACAACGTTGTAAATAATTTAGTTTACAGAAACTATGCTGAAGAAATCAAATTTGTATCTCATCTATGCATCGCTATACAACGAATTTTCTAGATTATGTCAGGGTGGATCTTGAAAAAGCAGTTTTTTTCTCCAACTTTTTTATTTGAAACCCAATTTGAAAACTATCCGAATATAGTTTTAATTTCGAGGCATATTTCAAGCATTTAGAGCGTACGATAATGCATTTTATAAAACTTCTAGAAAGTTGCTATCTATTGTGTGAAGGAAGATATAGAAGTTTTCGATTCAAAATATTATAGTTTTCCACGGCGTCTCACACTTCCGTTGGCACATATTTTAGAAAACGGAATGAATGGTCTAAAAGTACGTACCTGGATCTACAAAATTCATGTAATGACATTTTTCCACACTTCTCCTGTTCTGAGAAAAACGCATTTGAAAAGTGAGTATTTTTTCATATTCAGCCCGCTGTGGTCCAACGGTTCACCAATATCTACGATCCGCAGGGCCTGGGGAAAAGTTGGGTTCGAATTCTGTTATAATTGACTCCCATTATAGCTCGTTTTGTTCCATGGAAGCTTTGCTTCAAGGGCCATCCCTTACCTGTTTTTTCCCCTCTGGAGACACTATAAACACGTTTGTTTCATTACTTTCTTCTACCGTCCTCTCCATCTATTGTAAAAAAACTACCGTTATAAATATCGCAGATAAGTTAGAAAACGGCGCTATTAAACCTTTTTATTAACAATAATATTGGGGGTACTTTTAAAAGAATAATATAACTATAATATTTCGAATCGAAAACATCTATATCTTCCTTCAGACAATAGATAGCAACTTTCTAGAAGTTTTTTAAAATGCATTATTTTACGCTCTAAAAGCTATCCGAATATAGTTTTCAAATTGGGCTTCAAATAAAAAAGTTAGAGCAAAAAACAGCTTTTTCAAGATCCACCCTGAAATAATCTAGAAAATTCGTTGTATAGCGATACACAGATGAGATACAAATTTGGTTTCTTCAGTAAAGTTTCTGTAAAATAAATTATTTACAACTTTGTAGTAGAAAGTATTGTTCTATATCGCAAGATAAAAAAGTTAATTTTTATAACGAGTAAAAGTGGACCAATTTTTATAACGAGTAAAAGTAGGTCTTTTTTTTCTAAACAAAATCTTCTGAATACATGAAATATGTAGAGCCAATGGTTTTCGAGATATTGATTTTTATCTGGAATTTTTGCTTTTTCGACCATAGTGCAATGAGTACAATTTGATCTCAAAAATTTCAATACCATCGTGTTCCTCAGACTTTTTGCCTTTCTACTATATAAATATATAGTAGGGTAAGGAACGAGTTAGGCAGTGTCACCTATTTTAATCAGTTGAACATAAATGATCCGAAAATGCACTTTTTTATTCATATTTTCAAAATCTTTTGATAGGATCATCTTCACAAATCACTTAACCATACATTTGATTCACACAAACACAATTTACTGGGTTTCCGACAAGAAATATGATGAATTAAAAATTGTTGTCCAAAAACGTACAAACGTACTGAAGGCAATCGCCACCTCGCTACTAACGAATCCATCACATTTTTCAGCACTGATTACAACCACTCTAAAAATCAAGCACTCAATTGGCACATACCATATTATTCACTCTCTTTTGTTCTATTATCTAAGCACGGTGCTCCAAATAGCGTTATTATCAAAAAAAATTCTCCATAAAATCTGAGTATACCAGTCGATTTGTATTACTTTCCACCATCTTCAGTCAAAATTTTAAAAAAATCATAGGCACAGTTTTAGAGAAACGGCCATTTAATGTCAAAAAGGCATAAATCTCGTAGAAAAAGACAAAATACATATACAATTGTGCTTATTTTATCACACAATGATTTGCAATAATCATACTGCTGTCATTATCATAAAAAGAACATAGTACGCCTTGTTCTGCACTACAACAAAAGTTATTGTAAGATTTATTTTTTTGTGATAGAGTAAGATGGGGCAAAAGTCCGATTCAATGATTTATCAGTGCCGATTCCGCATAATTTGACAACATTGATATGGACTTGACATACTTTGACAGCTTAAAGTCCATCGTATACATTTACTATTTACGAATCTTAATTGCTGAGTTAAATGAAAATGTTCAATTAGTGCGGTTTGGATGTTTTATTTCGCAATACAGGAAACGCAATATAAACATAGTTGAAGCAGCATTTCACATTACTCAAGCATCTCTTTTGAAAATGCGGTGAGAAAAATTTACAAAATATATTTCTATTTTACATAATTTAATCAAATCCTGCCAAGCACCAAATGGGACAAAAGTGCATTTCAATTAGTGTATTAGCAAGTGTACTAATTTCATAAATTCAAAGTTCGAACTTTTGCCTCGCGGTCAACGCTCTTTTTCCGTGCTAATTTGGCCAAAATGCGATTCGGCACCTGATCAGAAAAATGATGAATTTTAATACTATTACTCCAGATGATTTATAGCTAAATGTGAAGATGTTGAGTTGTTACATCAATATTAAATATAGTTTACTGTTGTGCTTCATTTCATGAAAATTGAAGACAACTTCAAATGTCGCACTTATGCCCCACCTTACTCTAATGGATATTCACGAAGAACATCGTAGGAAAGTTTTACGAAAAACAAAAATGCCCACTAGCGTGGCAAAAGTTCGTTTAAATCCAATTCATAATTACAACGTATTATTTACTTGTCCATGAATCGCACTTTTGCTCCGCCCGTGAATCGCATTTTTGCCCTACAAGACTTTTTAAGGGATTTGATCAAATTATGGAAATAGAAATATATTTTGAGAATTTCTCTCAACGCATTTTTAAAATAGCGAAACGCTGCTGCAATGTTTCAACAAGGAATAGCCTCCATATCAACAGGAGCCGTATTTGCCATATAACGAAATATTACATCAAAACCGCTCCAAAGTAACATTTACACTTAATTCAGTAATTATGCTTCATAAACAACAAATGTTTACGATAAATTCAAGCTATCTCAGTATTCGACCATTCATACTAATGTTGTCAAATTACGTGCAATCTGAATCCCATATAGCTCTAGCTGTGCTGGCGGCCGGCAAAATGGAATTAAATAAATTACGTGCAATCTGCACTGATAAGCCATTGAATCACACTTTTGCCCCTCTTTACTCTACACATATTCACAAATATGCAGGTAATTAAAGCAAAATTCATTAATATACGAGAACAAATTGGAAAACTCCTTTTAATACTACAATATTTTATGTCTAAAGCTTGCCACTTACTAAAGAAGGCTACAAGTCCTAGCCAAAACGGCTTGTAGCCTTCTTTAGTGAGTGGCAAGCGACTTTACATAATAATATATTATTACACCCAATTCTTTTTTTGCACGGATTTTTTTTACACGGATTTTTTTTGCACGACTTTTTTGCACGGTTTCTCGAAATGACACGGTTTTTCTAAAATTTCACCAACAACAGTTGTACACCCAATTCTTTTTTTACACGGATTCTAGTACGCGGAATTTTTTTTGCACGACTTTTTTTGCACGACTTTTTTTGTACGGTTTCTCGAAATAACACGGATTTTTTTACACGGTTTTTCGAAATAACACGGTTTATTTTAGCACGGTATTTTTTTACACGGGACGCATCCCCCGTGTAAAAAAAGAATTGGGTGTATTATACAAAACTCATTAAGTCATTCATATTTCCGTTATGTTGCATGCAGCATATCTCAAAAATATTAAAATGCTTCTACCGATATTTGGTACTCTTTTGCGCACTAAACAAGCGTATTTGTATAGCTATTGCGCCAATTTTCTTATGATTTTTGCTCTTTTCATTTTAAAAGGGCATCTCTCCAAAACAGTGCCTGCGCTTTTTTTAAATTTCATCCATATATATTGGTAAGTGCTACAAATCGGCTGGTGTACTCATATTTCATGGAGACTTTTTTTTGATAATAACGGTCTGGGGAGCACCGTGTAAGCACAATTGTATATGTATTTTGTCTTTTTCTACGAGATTTATGCCTTTTTAACTTTAAATGGCCGTTTCTCCAAAACTGTGCCTACGATTTTTTTTAAATTTTGACTGAAGATGGTGGAAAGTAATACAAATCGACTGGTATACTCAGATTTTATGGAGAATTTTTTTTGATAATAACGCTATTTAGAGCACCGTGCTAAGGCTTTGTCACTAGCCGAAAGTTTTATTATTTTATAACAAAGCTGAAAACAAATTCTGAATTGACGGAACCTGTTCACCTGCAGCTGCAGCAAAACTGATAAACGATCGTGTTGCCAAGACACTGTTTCGGTTCTGGAAATAAGAATTATAGGTTTGAAATTAACTGAAACCTCCAATGGTGAAAACGTGGTTCAATACTTTCAAGAGAAATGTTTGTTCATAATTAATTTTTCTTTATTAAAAACAATAGAAAAGACAGCTTTTTCAATAATTTTCGAAGATTTTCTCAGTGATTTAATGAAGCAACGATATGTTTCAATGTTATTTGCTTTGACAACACTGTTCTGAGTCGGACCATATGTACTGCTATGTTTACCTCTTTTGTTCTCCCACCATCCTTATGAACAGCGAGTGAGACGTCGAACTCGCAGTTTCCCATAAGAACATTAGAGAATAAAACAGACGACGAATACCGTTGCCAAACGGTGCGAAGAGTGTATGCCCCGATAAACAATTTAGACAGATGGCATTTTACGCATCTATGCCGATACGCTATGCCGATTACGCATCAGATGCCGATTAGTAGGTCGCGGATAGGAACGCGAGCTTACTGAATAGGGGGAAAAGTTCGAGGGATTTTTTATGGGGACGTAAAAAAATTCAGATTTCAGGATTGCTTAAAAATGCACCTTGCGGGTGAAAATATGTTCGGTCTGTTCAAAATTAGTTCCACCGCTCCAACTTTTAAAGCGAAAAATCAATAGTTTAGCCCAACAATAGTGTCTTCCAATGCTAACAGCTTGAAGAACTAAAGATAGCAAGAAGATTGGTATGCTGATATCCCCCACATAGTCAACCCATCGCTTGTAATTAGGTAAAACGATCAGTGACCCGCTTAGGCTGCATAAAACCGGTTCTTAACCCTATAAAGGTATAGGAATTACTTGAAAAATCGAAAATGGAAAGAAGATCCTCCGGGCCGAATGTCAGGTACCACTCGACTCAGTTTCGAAAACTGAGCATTTTCTGTGTGTGTGTGTGTGTGTGTGTGTGTGTGTGTGTGTGTGTGTGTGTGTGTGTGTGTGTGTGTGTGTGTGTGTGTGTGTGTGTGTGTGTGTGTGTGTGTGTGTGTGTGTGTGTGTGTGTGTGTGTGTGTGTGTGTGTGTGTGTGTGTGTGTGTGTGTGTGTGTGTGTGTGTGTGTGTGTGTGTGTGTGTGTGTGTGTGTGTGTGTGTGTGTGTGTGTGTATGTGTGTGTGTGTGTATGTATGTGTGTGTGTGTGTGTATGTGTGTGTGTGTGTATGTGTGTGTGTGTGTGTGTGTGTATGTGTGTGTGTGTGTATGTGTGTGTGTGTGTGTGTGTGTGTGTGTGTGTGTGTGTGTGTGTGTGTATGTGTGTGTGTGTGTGTTTGTGCGTATGTCACGCTTTTCAATCTCACTCACTTTTCTAGGAGATGGCTGAACCGATTTTGATGATCTTAGTATCAAATGAAAGGTCTCGTTGTCTCATAGGTCGCTATTTAATTTCATATTGATCGGACTTTTAGTCCAAAAGTTATGTATAAAAATACGAAAAATAACAGACTTTTTTTTCTCAGCGTTCCCTCAAACGATTTGAGCAATATTGGTTGCAAATGAAAGGTGACCTTTTAAAAGCTTTAACCTCCAATTTTCATAATGATTGGGCTAGTGATTTGAAAGTTACATAAAGAAATGTGAAAAATAACGAATTAATCCACCTAGCGGTGCGACCTGGCCTTTTTACTGCATTTAAAACATATTTTTGTAACATATTTGCATTACTAAAATAGGACACAACAACTAAAGTCGTTTGGTAGTACTGTATCAGGTGGAAGTGTCATCACTAGTAATGGACGTTACTGTCTGTTCAACGTCTAACTTCAGACTGCCTTTATTTCCTCTACCTAATTCTTATATAGAAAAAGTGCTATCATACGCCATACGGTGTGTTTTCCCAAAGCGTCTGGCAAGCAAGCGCAAACGCTAAACAATAATAAAAGTGTTTTACCAGCACCCGTCGCAAGGGTCGCACGCTAAGCAAAACACGCGCTTCTGTGCGAGTTGCACATCAGGCGGAAGCATAAAAATATTAAAGGTCGCACCGCGCAGCAAAACATTGCTAGCACGGTTTTTCCAAGGCCGCGGATGTTTGTCATTTGTTAAGCAAATGAACTTAACCGATTTGAAATTATAAAAAGGGAATTCCTGTTTGCAAGAAGGAAATTCCTGTAGGAGGTAGCAGGGATGCTACACCTACCCCGTTAAAGAGAATGGCTTTGCCATTCGGCGGACCGTATGACATCTGATGGGCTGTTATTTTATAATTTTAATTACTGTTTTTGTGCTTAAAATCTATTCATTACATTGTGTATCTCTAAATCTAAATTTTTTGGATTCTATTCCTCATTAAGCTACTTATATCATTAAAATTTCATTAATATCCCTTCCCTCCGTAGGGGAAGCTTAAACCTTTATGATTCTATTTTTATGTACTGTGGTGATGTTACCCGTATTGTCCTTTATGATAACGTTTGGGTGCTCAATTTTTACAATGATATAAGGACCTTTATACACTTTATCAAACTTTCTTCTATTTTCGTTTGTTAGCATTACTCTATCCCCTATCTGTATCTGGATTGGATTTGAATTAGTTGTTTGTGTTTCATTCCTTCTGGATTTTGCCTTGTTTATTGCTTCTCTGGCTATAATGGTTGCTTTTTGCAATTTGTGTTTTAGTTCTTGATAATAGGAATCTGGGTTGTATATTGGTTCTACTAAAGTGGCGTTCTTTATGTTGTGCGGAAGGCTGCAGATTTTACTAAATATTAACTCAAAAGGTGTGTAATGCATGTCGGTGTGTGGTGTTGTATTATAACAGAATGCATAGTATGGTAGCCATTCATCCCAATCCGTTTGGGCATCGTTTATAAATTGCCTAACATATTCGTTTAGACAACGGTGGTTTCGCTCCAATCCTCCGATTGTTTGTGGGTGATAAGGAGTACTAAATTGTTGTTTGACATGTAGGTACTGTGAGATTTTTTCTAACAGTTCGTTTTTATATTCGGTGCCTTGATCTGTTCTGATGACAGATGGTGCTCCGTAAACTAAAATTAAATTTTCTACAAATGTCTTTGCTATCGAGTTTGCAGATTTATCCACTATTGGTTTAATGATAATGTATTTGGATAGATCACATTGTATGGTTAATGCGTATCTATTTCCTGTATTGGACTTGTTAAACGGTCCAATGGTATCCATTGTTATGGAGTCAAAAGTTTTAGGTGTTACCGGGGAGAAAACAAAGTTTTCATTTGTTTTCACCCCGTGTTTATTCTCTTTGCATTTAATGCATGTTTTCACATAATTTTGAATGGTTTGCCTCATTTTAGGCCAATGATAAAGATTGTTTAATTTTTTATATAATCTGTGTACACCGATGTGTCCACCTATGGGAGAGTCGTGATTTGCTTTTATAATTTCTTGTTGCTCATTTTTATTTTCTATCAACTTCCGAGGTTGATATAATATTATCTTTAACGATTCCAGTTGTTCGCATTCTCTTTGAAGAATTGCGGTCCTACAATCTGGAAAATATCACTATTTAGCGCTAGAGCTATAGTGGATATTTTTAAGTTTTTGGCCATTTTCTCAATTTCTTTTAAAATATTTGCAAATTTTTCATTTTCAGGTATGAGCTTACCTTCAGACGTCGCTAGCTGACGTTTCCTTGTTTTATTTGTAATTGTTATTTTTATCTGTCTGAAATCAGAGTTGTCGCGCACCAGTTCTAAAATCAGTTTTGGTAAATCGAAGACTTCATGCGAGTTCAGTGCCTCATACGCCTTAAGTTTATCAGACTCGGGCGCATCACTGCGTGTCGGCAATGGATCTTGATTATTTTCATGCTGCTTTCTCGTACGTGATCTTGTCTGTACGATTAATGCTTGAATATTCTTTAAGGTTTCGGAGTCTATGCTTATTCTAGATAACGCATCAGCTCCTACATTTAATTTTCCTTGGACGCATTCTACGTCAAAAACGAATTCTTCGAGGTCCACTCTCATTCTAGTTAGCCTAGATGAGGGGTTTCTCATTGAAAATAAATATACCAAAGGCCTATGGTCCGTTCGGACCAGAAATTTTCGGCCATATAAATAGGGTCTAAAATGCATGATCGCCCAATGAATGGCAACCAGCTCTTGTTCGATTGTTGATTTATTTGATTCACCTTTCGTGAATCCTTTACTGGCAAATGCCACGGGTAATTCTATATTTCCGTGCCGCTGAGCAAGTACTGCTCCGCAAGCTACTTTAGAAGCATCTGTTGTAAGGATGAATTCTCTCGTGAAATCTGGAAATTGAAGAATGGTTGGAGAGATCAAGTTCCTCTTAAGTGTGTCGAATGCCGATTGGCATTCAGGTTTCCATTCGAAGGTTACATTTTTCCTCAGCAGTTTGTTCAAAGGTCGAGCAATATCTGCGAAATTATTTATAAATCTTCTGTAATAATTACAAAAAGCGACGAAGCGGCGTACGTCGTCTACGTTGGTGGGTATTGGATAGTTTTTTATAATTGTATATTTTGATTTGTCAGGCTGTATACCTGGATGGTAAATGGTTGAATAATGCGCTCCAGAACTACCACGAAGTTCCACAGCCTCTTATTTAGCAACTCCTCTCTCTACCTCCCCGTGGTACCATCCGGGATACGTTCCTTAGTGGAAATCGGACAACCGGTGGAAACTAGGGTCGTATGCGGACAGAGAAGGGGGCACTCACGCGAAGGCTGAGTGTAAACTCTCCGCCTGCAAATGACGGATCTCGGTACAAGCATGTTCGATGAACCTGAAAATACTGAGAACCTGAGCAGAGGGTCCACAGCCCCCAAAGGAGGATGGTTTTAATAGCTGTTATCCAGCTAAAAGTAAAAACAAGAATGGATAAACCCCTAATCCAAGGTGTCATGCGACCCGTGCCGAGGGATGAATGGTGGGGGGGGGGTTTCATAAATACTCAGCCTCAAACGGAGCCTGTGGAGTACCAGAGCGCCCTCCACAGTAAACAGCCCTTACCGCATCATGAGGGGCTCTGTTGCGGCGGACTCTTCTTTCCCCTCAACTCGTGGGATTCTATATGAGCAATCAAAATAAAATATTAACTTCAGTGAGCGCGGACGGATTAGATAATCCGTTCGCAAGAAGTGGTATCCAGAGGTCTCCGCCGATGGATACCAGTAGAAGCGCCAGCGTAAGCGGAAAAGGAAACGGCACACCTGTCGCTCCAACTGCATCTACGTCGGACGCAGCAATGAACGGCCCGTCGCTAATAAAAGCAGTGGCAGGCAAGAGAGACATGCTACCAAGAGTGGTAGCGGCGTCTCATCAACTCGATGCCATTATCGAGTTCGTGGCAGGTCGCAGCACCTTAGCGAAGGACCTGAAACAAAGTCTGCTCATGCTTCGGAGCACTATGCGTGCTGCGACGAAGGAGCACAGCGAACTCGAATCGCGAGTAAAAGTTGCAGAGAAAGAGAAGACGCTTGTATCAAGGTCTGCACAAACAGATGCCTGCCCATCAATGACTAACCATTCCGTGGCACTCGCGACTACGGAGCAGTCTAACGACAAGGCATCCGCCAAACGCGCAAGGCAGTCCCCAGGGGAAGAAACCCCCACGGGTCCAAAGAAGCGCATGATAGCAGAGGGTCGTAAGCCAACTGAAGAACCTACTGAGGGTAACAAGACGCCGTTAGCGTCCGACAACCAGTGGAAGTTGGTCAAAAAGAAGAAGGCCAGGAAGAAAGAGGAGGATCGAGCTCCACCGAAAGTGGCTAGGAAAAAAAGGAGCAAAGGCGATGCCCTTATCCTCAAAACTGAGGGGCCGAAATATGCGGAAGTTTTAAAGGCCATGAGAGGGCATGATCAGTTGAAGGGTCTTGGCGCGGATGTGCGGAGTATTCGCCGCTCTCGCACAGGCGACATGATTCTTGAACTCAAAAAGAACGCCACTGAAAAGGGTTCTGCTTACAAAGTGTTGGCAGAAAAGGTCCTTGGCGATAGCGTGCAGATCCGCGCACTAACGCCCGAGATGACTCTCCAGCTTAAAAACCTGGACGAGATCACCCAAGCGGGCGAACTAGCACGAGCTCTCAACGAGCAATGCAAAGTGGTGGTGACTACCGAGGCAGTTCGTCTGCGTAAGGGACCGGCGGGAACCCAGGTAGCAACTATAAGACTTCCACTGGAAGACGGAAATGCAGCCCTGAAAGTGGCTAAGCTGAAGGTGGGATGGTCCGTGTGCCCACTGAGCGTGTTCCAGCAGCCGGAGGCCTGCTTCCGGTGCTTTGAGAGAGGGCACAGGTCCTGGAGCTGTAAGGGGCCAGACCGAAGCCACTTGTGTAGGAGATGTGGCGGTACGGGTCATATAGCGAGGGACTGTACTGCGCCACCCAAGTGCCTGATATGTACCGGCCAACGGGACGCTAAGCACACAACAGGAGGCCCGAAGTGCCCGGCAGGCGCGCTGGCGACTAAAACCCGGGCGTAGTGCAGGTAACGCAACTGAACTTGAACCACTGCCACGCGGCCCAGCAGCTGTTGTACCAAGCAGTTACTGAGTCGTTGACGGACATTGCAATCATCTCGGACCCATATCGCATCCCTGCCGGAAACGGTAACTGGGTGTCGGATAGGTCCGGGACGGCGGCTATATGGACGACAAGCAGGTTCCCGGTTCAAGATGTTGTGTCAACTGCAGACGAGGGATTCGTGGTTGCCAAAGTGGGTGGAGTGTTCTACTGCAGCTTCTATGCTCCGCCGAGTTGGTCTATCGAGCAGTTTACGCGGACGCGGTTGTGGCGGGCGACTTTAACGCTTGGGCGGTAGAGTGGGGAAGTCGTCGCACGAACCACAGGGGCCGGATTCTGCTTGAAGCTCTGGCAAAGCTCAACGTAGATCTGGTCAACGTCGGCACCACAAGTACATTCAGTAGGAACGGTGCGGAGTCTATCATCGACGTGACGTTCGGCAGTACTGGTCTGATAGGAGACTGGAGGGTAGACAATGGCTACACTCACAGCGACCATCAGGCGGTCCGCTATGGTGTCGGTCAGATAACGAGGCGGCAGGCGGCGAGTAGAGCCGACACTCCAACCACCCGTGGATGGAAGACATCATACTTCGATCCCGAAGTATTTGTGGAAGTAATCCGAAGAGAGTGCGGTGATCGTGGTATGCCCGATCCGAACGCTGATCATTTGGTTGAGGTACTGTCGCGAGCATGTGACGCTACCATGCCTAGGAAAGGTCGACATAGGTATGGCAGGTCACCGGCTTACTGGTGGACAGATGAAATTGCGGAACTCCGCGGAGCGTGCTTTCGTGCGAGAAGAATTATGCAAAGAGCTCGTTCGGACGAAGGCAGGGCTGAATGTCGGTAGCACTTGCTGCTGCACTCGCAGCGCTTAAGAGTGGGATAAAAGCTAGTAAACGAGCCTGCTTTGAAAGGTTATGTGCTAGTGCCAATGCGAACCCGTGGGGTGATGCCTACAGGGTCGTAATGGCAAAGACAAAGGGAGTGATGGCGCCCTCAGAGCAATCGCCAGAGATGCTGGAGCGGATCATCGAGGGCCTCTTTCCGCGCCACGAGCCAAGGCCCTGGCCCCAGGCCACTGAGTCGTCCCACGGCCGATGTTCCAGTATCTCAGACCATAGCGTAGGATGGTCGGCCTCCCAGCCGAACATCCAAAGTAACGTGGGCGACGGCGGTTTGGCGGTCGGGGACGAAGTGACGGTTACGAATGAGGAGCTCATTGAGATCGCTAAATCTCTAAAGGTGAGCAAGGCACCGGGGCCAGACAGAATCCCGAATATGGCCATTAAAGCGGCTATTTTAGAGGCTCCCGAGTTATTCGGAGCAGTAATGAGGAGATGCCTGGAAGCTGGCCACTTCCCGGACAGATGGAAGCGACAGAACCTCGTGCTGTTGCCGAAGCCGGGAAACCCTCCGGGTGTTCCCTCGTCATATAGGCCGATCTGTCTGCTCGATACTGCCGGTAAGGTGCTGGAGAAGGTTATCCTTAACAGACTCGTACAGTACACGGAGAGTACAAACGGTCTGTCAAGGAATCAATTCGGCTTCCGAAAAGGCAAATCTACGGTGGATGCAATCTTGTCTGTCACGAAGACAGCCGAGGTGGCAATCCAGCGCAAGAGGACAGGTATCCGCTATTGCGCAGTTGTCACGCTTGACGTGAGAAATGCGTTTAATAGCGCTAGCTGGGACTCCATAGCCAACTCGCTTCGGAACGTCCAGGTGCCGGTGTCGCTGTACAGGATCCTGGAAAATTATTTCCAGAATCGTGTGCTGTGCTACAATACGGAGGAGGGTCAGAAGTGCGTTCCAATCATCTCAGGGGTTCCGCAAGGTTCCATACTGGGCCCGGTGTTGTGGAACGTCATGTATGACGAGGTGTTGAAGCTAAAGTTCCCGGTAGGGGTGGTGATAGTTGGCTTTGCGGACGATATCACCTTGGAAGTCTATGGTGAATCTATCAGAGAGGTTGAGTTGACGGCTGCCCACTCTATAAGCATTTTCAGCGTTTTCAGTTTTTCAGTGCAAAATAGCCAATGATGGTTGCCACGAGCGCGCAGATGGATCCAGCGATGACTTTGGTCTCCGTGGTGCCCAAGGTGTTTGTGACGAAAGTGTCACCACTGAACCAGCCCATATCAGGTTGATCTCACGGTATTGGTGGGTGGATGCGGCCAACTTTTGATTACCGTTTTGGGAAGAAGACTCGTGCCCTTTCCTTCAGCAATGTTGTATCCTATTTCATAAGCTCGCTGTCTCGGGTCAGCAGATATCGTTTTTCAAGGGTAGGCGAAACACTTTTCCTTTCTTTCACCGCTACCTGGGCCCGGTTCAAAGCGTTTCACTCTCTATTTCGTTTCGTTTCAAAATTTCGTTTCAAAATACACCGCGCGTCAAGTCCCACGATCAATTTCTTTCTCTTTCACTGTCACGATCGGGGAGGGTACCTACCCTTCTGTCGTCATTGGGCATTGGGGCAAAATCGAAAGTGACCGCGGCACAATAAAGCCCGACAGGAGCCTTCTTTCTGCTGTCCGCCAATCAACTTTTACTTTTAATCGAATCGGATAAGACTTTGTTCCTGTTGTTCAGTCGAGTCGGAAGCTCTGCTGGTGGCTCGGGAATTGGAGCCGGATGGCCCTCGTACGGTTCTCGACAGCACCGACTGATTCATTTCCTGAGCTAATCACACGCATTTATTGATCAATTGAATCACGCCAACTTGGTTTGGGCAGAGCCGATTAATGAGACAACGAAACTGTGCACAAGGATTAATGATCTTGTCACTTTTGCACTTTTTTCTTTTTTTTTTCTCACGGTCGCCAACTAAAATAGGACACAACAACTAAAGTCGTTTGGTAGTACTGTATCAGGTGGAAGTGTCATCACTAGTAATGGACGTTACTGTCTGTTCAACGTCTAACTTCAGACTGCCTTTATTTCCTCTACCTAATTCTTATATAGAAAAAGTGCTATCAGACGCCATACGGTGTGTTTTCCCAAAGCGTCTGGCAAGCAAGCGCAAACGCTAAACAATAATAAAAGTGTTTTACCAGCACCCGTCGCAAGGGTCGCACGCTAAGCAAAACACGCCCTTCTGTGCGAGTTGCACATCAGGCGGAAGCATAAAAATATTAAAGGTCGCACCGCGCAGCAAAACATTGCTAGCACGGTTTTTCCAAGGCCGCGGATGTTTGTCATTTGTTGAGCAAATGAACTTAACCGATTTGAAATTATAAAAAGGGAATTCCTGTTTGCAAGAAGGAAATTCCTGTAGGAGGTAGCAGGGATGCTACACATTAATAAAATGACAAACATCCTAGAATTCAATATTTTTTGAAAATTACCGTTTACATCTTTCAAACGAAACCAAGTTATTGAGAATCGGATGATTCGTTCAAAAGATATTCAAACTTAAACATTTAAACATTTTAGCACCGTATGTTAAACCATTCAAAACGTGTAAAACCAAAATATATTAATCAAGGGTCGATTGTATTCAACGCATGTGTGATGTATGTGAGTATGTACGTATGTATGTGTGTGTATGTATGTGTCTATGTATGTGTGCATGTATGTGTGCACAATTTTGCAATTTGCATTGAAATACAAGATAAGTGAGAAACATTTCATTTGTCATTTTCATCGCCAACGGATTCATCATCGGACAAGAAAAGCAGAAAAACAAAGGGGTTAATTTAAACATATAGATATAGTGATGTATAAGATTGAAAATGCTAATAAAGGGATTTTCCCATATGAATTTATACCGATTTATTGATCTTTTCATTTTCATTTGTTTACCATTAATGTCCTTCTCTCGGTTGGAATATTATTCATCTATCGCTCTGTTATTTGTTTACTATTGCTGTCTTTCTCTCGATCTGTGTTCTTTTTATTCTGTGTTCTTAATAATTTTATCCGCTTGCCTGGCACCGGTATTTTCAGTTTCTAACATTGTTCTGTTCAGTTTCTAGGCATAGTTAGTCCTCAGTTTTCCTATTCGCGTTGAATTTAGTTTCTTTTCGCGAGTTGTGTATGATTTGTTTTATCTGAATTTTTGTTTTCACATCCTGTCTTTTACTTTCTTATTCTCTTTACGCTGTTCTTCACTTAAACCCATTTTTTCATTCTCAGCAACATTTTTCTCGCTTTGTGTCATATATCCGTTTGACCCGTGTGTTCTGTAACTCGGTACTCTTTTTTGCTTTCGGCGTCTTGTTGGTATCCTTTAATTTTATTATATGTCTTTCGATGATAAATACGTATTTCGGTCTAACGTGACTTTTTCAGTATCTAACTGAATAGGTAGACGACAAAAAATCAAACTAGTGGGTAATGTTTATATCCAAAAAAAAACTTTCGGCGTTTATTAGCTTATACTTCTTCTTTACGAGGATATATGACAGTTCAGTTCAGTTTATAAAATGTTAACTGAATTTAATGAGAAATGCCTTAAAATCGAACAAGTGAGGGTTCATTATACGGTTTACAATGTGACATATGTCGCCATTAGTGGACCCTCTTCATGCAAAATACACTAGAATTCTTATAATGGACCCGGTCGTCATCCTATTGTAAACCACAAGGGTCCATAAAAGGAAAACGCACTCAACTTAATTGGAGATGTTCCTGAGAAATAATTATTGTTGCAGTAGAAAGACCAGGTCACACCGCTAGGTGGATTAATTCGGGTTTTTACATAAGAATCACTCAAAACCTCAAGAAACAATTCCCAATTTTTCAAGTTAAATCATAAATCAAAATAAAATTTCCTAACAATAAGCAAATAACAAAACAAAGCAAAATTATTCTGGTTTAATCTAAAGCAACATTGCGCTGTTGTGAAAGTACATAATCAGTATATAATACAACTAAAGTTTGTTTTTGAGCGTCTTAGCAGAATACGAAAATTGAGTGAACGAAAAGTCAAACAAACAATTCCTAGATTTTCATGGTTTCAACCATGTGAGATGGCTAGCAGCAGAGGTGACACAATGTCAACTGTGCAACAATACCATTCACTTGCGCAACGCAAAATGCAAAAAAATATCAATGCCTAATTGGTTTTACGATTCATCCGTTTGCGGCATATACAGTACAGGAAGGAGTTGTTGGGCCTCTGAATTGTGTCATAATTTCAGACACATTAGAGCACAACATAAATACTTTCCACGTTTTCCAGCGACACTTCATTGAGTTATTAAAGAGCAAATTTGATGAAGATTATCTATTTTTACGATGGGGCAGTATCCCAGTATAAAAACAGATTCAACATCATCAACTTGCTTAATCATAAAAAGGATTTTGGTGTTCCTGCTGAGTGGCACTACTTCGCTACGGCACATGGAAAAGGACCGAGCGACGGATTAGGAGGAACTATCAAAAGATTAGCAACACGAGCAAGTCTGCAGGGTATAACCATACAGACGCCCAAAAAACTTCATGAGTGGGCGCAAAATAATTGTAACCTAAATGTAAAATTCGTGTCGACCGCAGAATGTTGCGAAGAAAAGGAAATATTGAAAGATCGCTTCCTGTCAGGAGCAGCATTCCTGGTATCCGATCTATGCATGCCGCAATCCCTGTTAGTACCAACTCTGTTATAATGAAAACGGTGTGTGTGAGCAACGAGCTTAGTAGGCACTGCCTGTAGAGCTCGAAAACCAACTTCGAAAATAGAGTCTATTCGCTGTTTATTTCGATGAAAATACCGTTACCGCAAATTTGACTGCCCGCTGCCTCAGCGTACGTGTTATCGAGTGTGATTATATTCGGCATCGCTAGTGTTTATTGTGATCTGTTACTTTGTTTGGCAATCCACACATACCGATATTCAGAAACTTTAATTGCTCTCCTCACTCGCTCAACGATGCCCAATGTAGTGAGAATACCCCCTGGAGTTGAGCATGTCAAAACACCTGCTACCAAAAGATCTCGGGTTGAAAACAAAACCAATGCACTTTCTCTCGATTCTGCTGTACAAATGCTGATGAATCAGTTTGCCGAAACCAAGGGAATGATCGATGAACTAAGAAGTGATATGCTCAGGAAGATCGATGCTGTTAAATCGGAGCTGGATGGTAAACTTGATGCAGTATCGTAAGATATACACTCGCTTAGAGGGCAATGCAGCACAAAGTTTAATACGTACGATGGCGCTGTGAACACGTTAAATGAGAGAATAGACAGAATTTCGACAGCAGTTGACAATTTGAAAAACCGAAATGATTTGATCATTAGTGGAACACCCTACATGAGTGGCGAGGATTTATGCGCTTATTTTAAAGCGATATGCAAGCAACTCGGTTTCAGTGAATCTGCTACTCCACAAGTCGACGTGAGACGCATGCAATCAAGAACAAAACAGGATGGGATGGAGAGCTTGGTTGTTCTTCAGTTTGCGTTGAGGAACGAACGTGATAATTTCTACGGTGCCTATCTACGTAGACGGAACCTACAGTTAAATCACATAGGAATGAATTCATCGCGTCGAATATATGTGAATGAAAATCTGACAGTGGCTGCTCGGAAGGTGAAAATTGCTGCGTTGCGCTTGAAAAAGGCTGGCAAGGTTTCTTCGGTGTTCAGTAGACTCGGGATTGTGTACATCAAAACAACAGCGGACGGTCCAAATGTAGCCGTACACTCCGAAGAACAACTGCACGTTTACTCATAAACAAATTCTTTCAAATTGTTTTACTCTGTTTTTGAAGTTGGTTCATTATTTGTAATGGTAGTCTGTTTAAAATGAATATTTATAGTATGACGCAGAATGTAAAGTTTTATATATTTATCCCAACGCAGCCCTCTAAAAATGCTTCTTGTCTCTCAATGGCCCAACCTAGAGTTAGTAATCACATCACTACAACAGCGAATATTCCAGGAGCGATAATGAATGCCGTTCTGGATCATTGAATATTGTTCACGGCAATGCTCAGAGTCTTTGTGCACGCAGATTCAATAAGTTTGAGGAAGTTAAGCTTGCACTGCAAAGTTCCAAAATTGGGATTGCCTGCTTCACGGAAACTTGGCTGACTGAAAGGAAAAGTGACAACTGTATATCTGTTCCGGGATATTCTATGAGTCGCTACGATCGCAGTTACATACGTGGAGGGAGTATAATCGTGTACTTTCGCTCCTATTTACACTGCACCAAATTGTTTTCTACTGAACTCACATGTGATGCGGAAGATAAAACGGAATGTTTGGCCCTTGATGTTAAAGTGAACAATGGAAAGATATTACTGTTAGTGATTTACAACCCGCCTGAGAATGATTGCTCTCGATTCATCGCTGATAAGTTGTGTATGTTTTCAGACTCTTACGAGAATGTTGTTTTAATTGGTGATCTTAATACTGATCTGTTGCGGTCGAGCAGAAGGCAGGAAAATCTAACCTCGGTATTTCAATCATTTTCTATGACAAGTACAGGCGAAGAACCTACTTTTTTCCACGACTCTGGCTGCTCGCAGTTGGACTTGCTTGTCACGAATGACTGCTCGAAAATTCTTCGTTTCAGCCAGGTTGGCTTCTCCGGGCTTTCACAGCACGATTTGATATTTGCTTCCTTGGACTTCGCGGTTACCAGAGTAGAGCAGAAAATCACTTTCAGAGACTATGTGAACTTTGACGCGCAAGCCGTGTCCAATGCAGTTCTGTCGGTTCCATGGAATGAATTTTACGTTTCGACAGAAGTTGGAATGTTCTTCCTAGATCAGTAAAGCAAATACCGTCAGAAGCATTTTTTAAGAGGGGCTCTCTAGATTATTGGAACCGACATTAGTTTATTACATACAAATACAAATTAGTTTATTAGTATTAGATATAATAATAGAAAACTGTACAATACTGATATAGTAAGATCGGAGATAGCAGATTTAAAAAAGGCTTGCCTTACGCTATCGGACAATAAATGAATTGAATTGAATTGTTATAATTAAAACGGTTTCCGAATCAAATTCAGGGACTACATATAAAGTATCAAAAAAATAAGCAGAAAAAGCACAAGGAAATAAGGCTTATACAAATTTGAAAAAAAGTTTATGTCCTGGTCTCAAAATATTGTTGAAGGGGGGGGGGGGGGGCAAGAAAAAAATAATAACATTAAACCTTCAATAACCAAACAAAAGAGAAGAAACCAGCGTTTATTTTTCCATATTATTAAAATTTTAATACAGATATTTTGTACAGTACTTAAATTTAAGTTCAAGACTTTCAAATTTCGAAATTTTTCAACCCAAGCACATAAAGTAAGCATCCTGGTAGAGTTGAACCAGTTTGATAATAATGGAGTGCCACAGGATCACCTTAGAGAGCCACAAACGTATAACTTGACCTTCATTTGAAGTTTGTTTTGAAACTCCATGTCACTCGGTCAGTTACCTTGCTTTTTTTAATAATCGAAATCCGTGTCACTTACTAGTTCAGAACTCGGTAACCACGACATAGTATCGTAATCTAACCATAGTGTGAAAATGGCCGTTTAGGTCCCTGCCACTTTATTACTTGGAACGCTTATGCTGTGCTATCGACATGTTTTAAGAAAACAAATCTCTGAAGCTATTCACGTTTCTTGGTCAACCTTTTAGTCATGAATATCAGGCCTCTCCTCAGCTGATACTTCTTCTCCAACAATAACGTGTTTACCTTTGTATATTAAGGATGCACACCGTTTCGAAAATTTCAAGTTTCAAACAGTTCAGTAACATCCTGCATGCTGCATGCATCCAATGAATGGTAAAAACTGTAATGGAGTAAAACGACCAATTTTGAGCCCCGAAAACCCGAAAAATTCTATTTTCATCTTATCTAGTACGTTTGACGGAAAAAAATAATCCCACTGCAATTCAAAAATCAGAATATCTCCGCCAAAAGCGATACCAAATTTCACTAATATATTGGTTAATTGATTGTTGCCTCCATCTAATTCGGTTCTCTTAAAACAAGGTAAATTAAAATGGAATCAAGCCGAAAGTCTGATTGCAAGCATCCCAATTTTCGACGTTGGGTACTTAAAGATTAAGCACAATAGTTGCTTGTGACTTGCAGCAGAATCAGAAAGCTTAGTTGGTGACAGAAAGTTGGTCGAGACTAACGAGATAACTATAACTTTCCACATATTGGATAATTTAGAGATGTAAACTCAGTGAACTGTGAAAAAATCTGCTTGTCTCTAAAAAATGCAACAGACTAATATGACACTTTATTTTTTTGCCCCTTCACGTTTTGAAAATTTTCAAAGGGGGGGGGGGGGGTGACATAAACTTTTTTTCGAATTTGTATACGCCTAATGTTGGGGAAGAATAAATGGTTAATGCGACAAATGTAGATTCAGACAAACTGAAAAATTCTTAATATTAGGCCAAAAATATAGACTTAGAGCGAAAAGAGCGAGGGTGAGAGTCGAACTCATGGTCCTAATCTTTAGTCGAGTGTGTTTTTTGTCCCCTTAAACGACTAAAAATGCGTGTGCGTGTGCGTGTGTGTGTGTGTGTGTGTGTGTGTGTGTGTGTGTGTGTGTGTGTGTGTGTGTGTGTGTGTGTGTGTGTGTGTGTGTGTGTGTGTGTGTGTGTGTGTGTGTGTGTGTGTGTGTGTGTGTGTGTGTGTGTGTGTGTGTGTGTGTGTGTGTGTGTGTGTGTGTGTGTGTGTGTGTGTGTGTGTGTGTGTGTGCGTGTGTGTGTGCGTGTGTGTGTGCGTGTGTGTGTGCGTGCGTGCGTGTGTGTGTGCGTGCGTGCGTGCGTGCGTGCGTGCGTGTGTGCGTGCGTGTGTGTGTGTGTGTGTGTGTGTGTGTGTGTGTGTGTGTGTGTGTGTGTGTGTGTGTGTGTGTGTGTGTGTGTGTGTGTGTGTGTGTGTGTGTGTGTGTGTGTGTGTATGTGGTGTGTGTGTGACGCTTGACTTTAGTAATCTGTTTCTCGGAAAAGTGTTACTGCCTTGCAGATCACTGTTGAATTATTTTTTATTTTGCGGTCCGAGGTTTCGTTTAAAAGTTAGGCCATTGCAAATCTTTTCAAAAGGTTTTGTCACCCCCCTTTGGAAATTGGCTTGAAAAATCGGGGGACAAAAAAATAATTTGTAGGGTATGAGTTTTTTTTTCATAAAATCAATTGTCTGTGGGTTCTACAGCCTGAAAAACTCGAAAAATGAGTGTACGACTTGAGTTAATGCTTCTAGCACGAAACAAAAATTGAAATTTCCGAAAATCGTATATTCTTCAATAAACTTATTCTGAGCAAAATGTCATAATTGTTCAATGCATTAATAATTTAAATTGTTGGGAAAATAGATCAGCATAAACCGCCATCACAGAAACGAAGCAATCAGCAAGCGAGGTGTACCGCAATTGACCCCAAGTGGAATTTTCTCTCGTTTCTCCATATGGACAAATGGTGTCTGTATGCAGCAAAACTACCCAATGTAAAATGTTTAAAATGTATCCGTCTGCTGGTAGTCGAGTAATTCGTAGTCAAAATTAGGGTATTTTTTATAATCAAAGTTCTACAGTTCCTAAACAAGCAAATATAGAGGTATACTATATTCAGCAAAATTGTGTATTTTTATCATTTGTACAACTTTGTAATACATGAAAAAGTCATACTACAATTACAAAAAGAGCAAAAATATAAAACCTGATTTTACAAATTCATATACAATAAATAAGATTTTTCTATCTTAGCTGCAGAGATGAAAGGTTACTGTCTTTAGCAAAATTTCTTGTAATAATATGCTCTATAACTTTGCAGAACACATCAATGTGTTATATTGACACTGAAGAAAAATAATTTTTTTTATTCACTTTTAGGGGGATTAATCAAAATTTAGATTCCACCAGACGATAGAGCTTTTAATTTCAAGAAACTATTCTAAAGGTTCGATAAACCTAAAACCAAGTTTTCCCAGTCAAAACTCTAGTACGCACGTTTTCTTTGGTTTGAGGCTATTGGGCGCGCGAGTAACTGCGTTACAAAAGTTGGCGCGAGTGTTCGAGGGTTAATATCTTTTGACCGCTACAACCAATTCTTATGAAATTTTGCATATATATTCGTAGTGTCAAAACCTCTCGTTTGATATTAAAATAATTGAAATTAGGTAAATTATCTTGGTTAAAATCATTATAAATTATTGTTAATTTTGGTGTGGTGTATTCGATTGCTCATAACTTTCAAATTAAACGTCCAATCAAAAAACCATTCAATAGTGATCTATTAGGATATATTATCTTTCAAATGAGACTAATAGCGCATAAACCGGTTCGGCCATCTTTAAGAAACAGGCGATAATTATTACCTTGTCAAAACAGGTTTTTTAAGCATAACTTTTAAACTACTTGTTTGTTTTCAATTAAAAATTGCTGAATAATTTAGCTTTAATAAGAGCTTTTATTTGATACTAAGAACGCTGAAATCGGTCGTGTAGTTCTAGAGAAACCCGTGTCACGTATTTTTCACATCTTTGCTTATAACTTTTAAACGAAACGTCGTGTCACGAAGCAACTCAATAGTGATCTACTAGACAATAATACCTCTCAAACAAAAGTAATAGCGAACGATTCGGTTCAGACATCTCTGAGAAACAGGCGATAGAAAAAATCATTACATACATACACACACACACACACACACACACAGACATTGCTCAAATCGACGAACCCTATCGATTGGTATATGTGACTTGGCCCTCCGGGCCTCGGATCAATTTCGTGTTTTTCGACCAATTTTTAAACCTTTGTTATAGTATAACAAAGGTAAAAACTCAAAAAATATGCATGGCGAAAGCTATATCTAAGTGTTCCCCGCGTCTCTGTGTGTCACCGTTGCTAATAGGAATGTTTTATAAAAACCCGATTTAATCCACCTAGTGGTGAAAGGAACCTTTGTTATACGGTCTTACTTGCTATTTGAGATAGAAATCGACACGTCTTCTGAACATAATTCATCTATTGGTTATCATTGCGTAGTGCGTTGGTTTACATAAAATTTTTGAAAATTGAATAAGTTTACAAAATTTGAACAAAATAGGAACACTTTTAAATGTTGATAGATCCTTTTTTCATGAAATTGCTTTCATCAATTTTTATTAATCTTCGGTTACTCACGCTGTTGTATTTTGTACAACACGTGTAGGTTTTTCAACGCCATATTGTTATAAAGTTACAAATCATTGTTTAACTAACGTATATTTTTCAACTAACTTATTGTGAGCAAAATGTCATAATTATTCAATGCATTAATAATTTAAATTGTTGGGAAAACGTATGCAGCAAAACTATCAGCCAATGTAAAATGTTTAAAATGTATCCGTCTGCTGGTAGTCGAGTAATTCGGAGTCAAAATTAGAGTATTCTTTATAATCAAAGTTCTACAGTTCCTAAACAAGCAAACGTACAGGTATACTATTTTCAGCAAAGTTTTGTATTTTTACTATTTGTACAATTTTGTAGTACATGAAAAAATCATGCAACAATGACAAAAAGAGCAAAAATAAAAAAAACTGATTTTACAAATTCATATGCAATAAATAAGATTTTTCTATCTTCGCTGCAGAGATAGAAGGTTACTGTCTTCAGCAAAATTTCTTGTAATAATATGCTCTATAACTTTGCAGAACATGTCAATGTGTTATATTGACACTGAAAAAAAATATTTTTTTTATTTCACTTTTAGGGGGATTAATCAAAATTTAAATCCCACCAGACGATAGAGCTTTCAATTTCTAGAAACTTTTCCAAAGGTTCGATAAACCTAAAACTAATTTTTCCTAGTCAAAACTCTAGTGCACACGTTTTCTTCGGTTTGGGGCTACTTTGCGCGCGAGTAACCGTGTTACAAAAGTTGGCGCGAGTGTTCGAGGGTTAATATCTTTTGATCGGTAGAACCAATTCTTATGAAATTTTGCATATATATCCGTAGTGTGAAAACCTCTCGTTTGATATTAAAATAATTGAAATTAGGTAAATTATCTTGGTATAAATAATTATAAATTATTGTTAATTTTGGTGTGTTGTATACGATTGCTCATAACTTTCAAATTAAACGTCCAATCAAAAAATCATTAAATAGTGATCTATTAGGATATATTATCTTTCAAATGAGGCTAATAGCGCATAAATCGGTTTGGCCATCTCTAAGAATCAGGCGATAATTATTACCTTGTCAAAACAGGTTTTTTAAGCATAACTTTTAAACTACTTGTTTGTTTTCAATTAAAAATTCCTGAACAATTTAACTTTAATAAGGGCTTTCATTTGATACTAAGATCGTTGAAATCGGTCATGTAGTTCCGGAGAAACCCGTGTCACGTATTTTTCACATTTTTGCTTGTAACTTTTAAACGAAACGACGTATCACGAACCAACTCAATAGTGATCTACTAGACAATAACACCTTTCAAACAAAAGTAATAGCGAACGATTCGGTTCAGCCATCTCTGAGAAACAGGCGATAGAAAAAATCATTACATACATACACACACACACACACACACAGACATTGCTCAAAACGTCGAACCTTATCGATTGGTATATGTGACTTGGCCCTCCGGGCCTCGGATCAATTTCGTGTTTTTCGACCAATTTTTAAACCTTTGTTATAGAATAACAAAGGTAAAAATAGTGAACTAGCGGACAATGTTTTTACCTTTGTTATACTATAACAAAGGTTTAAAAATTGGTCGAAAAACACGAAATTGATCCGAGGCCCGGAGGGCCAAGTCACATATACCAATCGATAGGGTTCGACGATTTGAGCAATGTCTGTGTGTGTGTGTGTGTGTGTATGTATGTAATGATTTTTTCTATCGCCTGTTTCTCAGAGATGGCTGAACCGAATCGTTCGCTATTACTTTTGTTTGAAAGGTATTATTGTCTAGTAGATCACTATTGAGTTGTTTCGTGATACGACGTTTCGTTTAAAAGTTATAAGCAAAAATGTGAAAAATACGTGACACGGGTTTCTCCGGAACTACATGACCGATTTCAACGATCTTAGTATCAAATGAAAGTCCTTATTAAAGCTAAATTGTTCAGGAATTTTTTATTGAAAACAAACAAGTAGTTTAGAAGTTAGCCTTAAAAAACCTGTTTTGACAAGGTAATAATTATCGCCTGTTTCTTAGAGATGGCCAAGCCGATTTATGCGCTATTAGTCTCATTTGAAAGATAATATATCCTAATAGATCACTATTGAATGATTTTTTGATTGGACGTTTAATTTGAAAGTTATGAGCAACCGTATACACCACACCAAAATTAAAAATAATTTAGAATGATTTTAAGAAGAAAATTTACCTAATTTCATTTATTTTAATATCAAACGAGAGGTTTTCACACTACGAATATATATGCAAAATTTCATAAGAATTGGTTTTACCGGTCAAAAGATATTAACCCTCGAACACTCGCGCCAACTTTTGTAATACAGTTACTCGCGCGCAAAATAGTCCCAAACCAAAGAAAACGTGTGCAAGGGAGTTTTGACTGGGAAAACTTAGTTTAAAGTTTATTAAACCATTGTCAGAGTTTCTTGAAATTGAAAGCTCTATCGTCTGGTAGAATTTAAATTTTGATTAATCCCCCTAAAAGTGAAATAAAAAATTTATTTTTCTTCAGTGTCAATATAACACATTGATGTGTTTTGCAAAGTTATAGAACATATTATTACAAGAAATTTTGTTGAAGACTGTAACCTTCTATCTCTGCAGCGAAGATAGAAAAATCTTATTTATTGTATATGAATTTGTAAAATCAGTTTTTCTATTTTTGCTCTTTTTGTAATTGTTGTATAACTTTTATATGTACTACAAAATTGTACAAATAATAAAAACACACAACTTTGCTGAAAATAGTATACCTGTATGTTTGCTTGTTTAGGAACTGTAGAACTTTGATTATAAAGAATGCCCCAATTTTAACTCCGAATTACTCGACTACCAGCAGACGGATACATTTTAAACATTTTACATTTGCTGATAGTTTTGCCGCATACATTTTCCCAACAGTTTAAATTATTAATGCATTGAATAATTATGACATTTTGCGCACAATAAGTTTGTTGAAGAATATATGTTAGTTAAACAACGTTTTGTAACTTTATAACAATATGGCGTTGGAAAACCTACACGTGTTGTATCAAATACAACAGCGTGAGTAACCGAAGGTTAATAAAAATTGATGAAAATTATACAAGAAAACTCTACTGATGTGATTCAAATAGAATAGCCACAGAGAACAGACATCCAAGCAAAAGGTCCCCACTTGGATAAAACTTATGTCAAATTAGTTGGGAAACTATAGTGATGATGTCGCTGAAGGCGCATAAAATTCTACACTAAACTCGCAACAGCTAGCTTCTGGCGCTAGCATAACGCGTTTATAACGTCCATATAAACTAGCGCCAGAGGAGCCAAAGGTTGTCAGTGTGCAAATCAAAAGAATCATTTAGTTGGGAAACTATAGTGATGGTGACGCTAGCATATTAGGTGATTTTAATTTGAAATTTTATCCAACAATTCCCAAAAAATTCTGCTCTCTGTGGAATAGCATTACAGGAAACTATGCATAGTTCAAAAACCTATAAACTAGACCTTTACTAAACAATGTATATGTTAAAGAATAAGATTTCCTCTTACAACTTACTTTTATTTGCACTTACTCAGATTAATAACAACAGATTAATAATAACTTACTTATCCTTACTCAGCAATTTCATGAAAAAAGGATCTATCAAAATTTAAGTGTTCTTATTTTGATCAAATTTTGTAAACTTATTCAATTTTCAAAAATTTTATGTAAACCAACGCACTGCGTAACGATAACCAATAGATGAATTATGTTCCGAAGCCGTGTCGATTTCTATCTCAAATAGCAAGTAAGACCGTATAACAAAGGTTCCTTTCACCACTAGGTGGATTAAATCGGGTTTTTTTATATTAACTATTATTACTATGTGATGCCGTGCAGTAATTTTAGTTTTAATTTAATATGTATTTGTTGTTGAACATCACTTAAAAATGATTGCAAAAAAATTTACGTTGACCCCCTAAAACTGATGTTTGTTGAAAAATATATTTAAAAATCAACTATTTTTTCTCAAACTGCATTATACGATGTAGGTTCATAAACTTCATTTTCCATGTGTTCGGATACGAACCAATTTTCTGTAGCAACCGATTATTTTTCGGTAATGGTCAAACTGTAATATATTTATATTAAAACAAATTTTGAAATATATACATTTAACTTACAAGAAGTGGTATCACGGTTTCCGTTCACACCTTCTGTGTATCCTACGATCAATCTACAGCTACAATCTATGCTTCTGTAATTATATTTCGTACCTAAGTACAACTTGGGGTGAGCTACCCTACTTTATTTTCCGCGGCTGAGAATGCTATCAAAGATTCAATCTGGTAAGTATACATTTTTACACAATTTCGATTGGTTTCAGGCTACTTACAAACAAGGTTACGGTCGGTTACGGTAAGTATTAATCAACAGGTAAGTATTCCGCTACTGATGGATTTCAACGGTTGTTATAGCTGCAGGTAAGTACAAATAGATTTTGTTTACATCTCTCAGTATACACTAATTCACTTAGTATCATTTCTCTTACCACTAGAATCACTATCATCTACCACTTATCAGGAGCTAATTTGCAATCCTGGTGTTATTTCACACGTTAAAGAGGCGATTTTATTTTGATTCCTTGAAATTAACTTAGAAATTCGATATTGTGCTTCCCGAGAAAATATTTCGTTTTTCAGCTTTATATAGTTGTGCGCAAAGGTAAATCATGTATTATTGACAGAGTAAGCACGTGTAAGTTTTCTATGTTTTGCTCTTATTCTTTGCTTAGATAACATTTGTTTTGTTCAATTACGTACAGACTTACAAACAACACAGTTACAATGTCTTACGTTAACCGAAAATGATAAAATTTAAATGCTGATTGCGTTTGTAAAAAATTGGTCCATGTTTGAACGGACAAACACGAAGCAAGCTACCCTAGCATTCAGCTGATGAGCGAGAGAGAAATATTGTTGCTTTTCTTATCACTCTTGCGTTGACAGTTTCTTACGAGATTTCGTGTGAGTGTAAAAGAGATACTTTGACTGCGAGCAACCAGAACAAAGCTGCGCGCAACTGTTAGGCGCACAACTTAACCTACGAAAGAAAAATTTTAGATAATAATCGCAATATAAAACACTATCTGCAGTGACGGTTTTCTTTGTTTACCTATGCTCTCGTTTTACCCTCTAGCAGCATAAACGTCATCCGCGACGTTGACAGTGTTGCCGTATATGCGGTATCGTAACACCATGTAAATATCATGGATCTTGTTTTATGACTTAGCTATTCCCGTTGACTCACTGTTGACTACTCTCGCCTACTGTTAGAATAATGTCAATGTTAATTAAGGTGCGACTAGTTCATTTTTGATCAATGTTACTTCTGTCACCATCTTAATATTTGTGGGGTGTGACCAAAGTTTCTTGGAAACATCGGTGTTCGCGCAGTATCTCTACGTGATTCCCGGTTCGAGCAGTTATGCCTATGCAACCAATACCCAACAAATTATACATATAAAATTTGCATCACCGCACCTACATTTGGCATCTTGTACTTCCTTCGCCTTAATAAAGCTAGTATAGAAAATTGTTAACCAACCCACACGCGTTTTTTTTCTGCTCTCAACATTAACGAGCAATCCCTTTCGATTTCGCGCGTTTTCGGGCTCTGGCCACTCTATAAAGTGGTCCTTCGAGCCGGATCGGACCGCCGGTAACCCAAAAGTGCGTTATTATCCGTTTTTATGCCGTGCCGCGATTCGCTAACGAGTGTCAGAGTGAGGTTGGAATAGCACCTCCGAACCAAAGAAAGTCACTCGACGCGCGGTTGAAGCGAGTGTCTCAAAACTACCAGCAGCTTGTAAGAAACACGGACTTGGACGAAATCGACATCCAGACCGAGCTGGATAACCTCCTGGAAATTTGGGCAACTTACCTGGCTGTTCACAAACGGATGGTGGAGTGCTGTCAAGAGGAGGAAATGGATGCGTTACTGGAGCATCAATCGACGTTCGAAGAAAGCTTTTGTGCACTGAAATGTTCCTTGTTAAAATTGCGTAAAAGATTCGACTTTTCATCTACGCGCCATGACGCAGTTTCGCAAGACAATGGCGACGCCATTCGTATATTGACGGAACAGCAAGCGGAATTCATGCGCCTTGTTTCCAGCGGTCTCAACGCATCAGTAAAAGGGAATAATCTACCTACTACCACCCAGCAGAATATTACACCCCATACGGACGTTAAGTTACCGCGTATGAATTTACCAACGTTCGGTGGTGAAATCTTAGAATGGCCGTCTTTCTTCGACCTGTTCGATAGTGCAGTGCATAAAAATACCGCTTTCCAGGACCGCTTGAGATAGCTGAACACCATATTAATCGATTTTTGTCCCAGCAATCAATGACGTTTCCATCTGCTGCCGGGCTACGCTCGTTACACGACGTATCCGATGAAGTGGTCAGAGCATTGAAGGCCATGAATCAGGAAGGAAGAGACATTTGGTTACTGTATTTGCTAACCGAAAAGCTAGATCCAGAAACCAAACAACTTTGGAGCCGTAAAAGGTCAGAATTAAAGGATGAGGAGATCACCTTGGAAGGATTCCTGCGTTTCGTAGATGCACAAAGCTGCGCGCTTAAATCTGTTACAGCGTATCGCCCGAGGAAGCCGACATACGCTATGCCCAATAAATCATTTGTGCGAGGGCCAACAGCGTTAGTTGCCACCGGACAACCGTTAACAACAACAGTGTGCGTTTTTTGTATGAAATCACCACATCATCTGTACCAATGTGGTAAGTTTTTGCACACAAAACCTAGTGATCGACTCTATTTTATTCGTAGGCAGAACCTGTGTGAAAACTGCCTTAAACAACACATGGACGAGCCTTGCCGGTCCGGCAATTGTCGAATATGTGAGCTGCCACATCATACTCGCTTACACGATGCTTTGGAAATGACAGCCATGCCTGTGCAAGCTAGCAATGTACCAGTCCCAAGCAACATACATGAATCAGCATCAATGTCACAAACGCTAATTTCCCCACTTAATTTCACAAGCGATCTAACTGATACGAATGTTCTTCTGCTAACCGTCACGATCAACGTATTCGATAAATTTGGACGTCCATACACATGCCGAGCGGTTCTAGATTGCGCTTCCCACACTAGTTACATCACCGAAGATTTGTGTGCAAAATTGGGTCTAAAAACATCAGAAGTTGATTTCGAGTTTGGTGGAATTGCTGGTTCCTCTAATCGCGCAAATAAGGGAGCACTAGTAACATTCGCCTCGCGCTGCTCAGACTACCAAAATGTCGTGCCGTGCATTGTTCTGCAACGTATTACGTCTGAATTACCGCTTAAGCCAATCAATATATCCAATTGGCCAATTCCTACAACGATCAATCTGGCTGATCCTCAATTTCACCACCCAGGAAAGATAAGTATGCTTCTCGGCAATAAACTCTTCTTCCAGCTACTGGAATCAGGAACAATTAAACTTGATTTGGACGGTCGTCTACCCGTGCTACAAAACACTAAACTTGGTTGGGTAGTTTCTGGTGGTTACGACGATAGCAGTGATAAATCACAGTGCGCTCTGTCGTCAAGCTTACTCACGACTGCTAATGATCCTTTGTCTGATCAACTACAGAAATTTTGGGAGTACGAAGAATACGAAGGTTCCTCACCACATTATAATGACGAAGAGATTAAATGCGAAGAGCATTTCGCAAAACACACCACTCGTGATATCTCCGGAAAATTTACTGTTCGGCTGCCGTACTCTGAGAGCCCCTCTTCTCTCCGTGAATCAAGGGAAATCGCATAGAAGAGATTTTTTCACCTCGAGCGTAAATTAGAAAAAAATCCCCACCTCAAGGAACAATACCACTCCTTTATGCGGGAGTACATTGACCTCAACCATATGAGTCTCGCTACTACAGCATTGGAACACTGCGTTTTTCTTCCCCATCACTGCGTCATAAAACAGGATAGCACCACGACAAAATGTAGGGTGGTGTTTGACGCCTCATCCAAAACCAGCAGTGGTAAATCCCTCAATGACATTCTCCTCACTGGTCCTGTGCTTCAAGACTCTTTGGTGGATATTCTATTGCGTTTTAGATTTCCATCGATCGTATTAGCAGGGGATGTGAAACAAATATACAGGATGGTGCGGCTTTCTGATGAAAATCGAAATTCTATTCGGATTCTGTGGCGCTGGTCTAAAAATGATCCACTTCAGGAATATTGCCTCAACACCGTTACATATGGCACTAAGAGTGCCTCATACCTGGCGACCAAATGTGTTCAACAACTATTATTATCCCACCAAACCCAGTTTTCGACAACCGTAGAGAAGGCGACTAAGGGCATTTACGTGGACGATGTCCTTACTGGAGCAGACACCATTGAAAAAGCCAAGCAACTTCGACGAGAGCTTTCGCATATTTTTTCGACTGGCGGTTTTTACTTGCGTAAGTGGACTTCTAACAGCATTGAAGCTTTGGAAGGTGTACCTGAAGCGGACCTTGAGATGAAGGTTCCCATCGAGCTCAACGAGTCGAGTACCGTCAAGACACTTGGCATCAACTGGCAGCCGTGCAGCGATGAGTTCATGTTCAGCATTCAACTACCTCAGATCCTTCAGCCCACAAAGCGCAATATTCTATCCAGCATCGCTAGCCTATTCGACCCTCTTGGTCTTTTAGCACCAATCATCGTCCAAGCAAAGGTGATAATGCAGCAATTGTGGGAGCTGAAGGTGGACTGGGATACTACTCCTGGTGAATTGATTCATTCTTGGCAAGTTTTTGCGCAAAATCTGGTTCTTCTTAACTCCTTTCAGATACCGAGACGAGTCATCAGCTTGAACGAACCATCAAAAATATTCCTGCACGGCTACAGTGATGCCTCGGAGAAGGCCATGGGCGCCTGCATATATATCCGAGCAGTCGACGATGAAGGAAATCTAAGCTCACACCTCCTCTGTGCAAAATCCAAGATTGCGCCCGTTGGGAACAAGCGAAAAACGCTACCTCGTTTGGAGCTATGTGCGGCCGTAATACTCACACGACTGATCAGAAATGTGTCCAAAGCCATCAACCAACCTTTCCATGAGATACGTGCCTGGGTAGATTCGACTGTCGTATTGGCATGGCTGAATGGTGGGGCTTCTCGGTGGCGAACCTTTGTTGCCAATCGAGTAGCAGAGATCACAACTTGTCTTCCCGCTATAAATTGGAGCCATATCGAATCGGAGCAAAATCCTGCTGACATCATCTCACGCGGAGCTTCGCCAGAGCAAATCCAGTGTAACACCCTGTGGTGGAATGGCCCTCCCTGGAGCTTCACACACGATTATCTTAAGCCGATCAACGTTTCTGCATTAACCACCGCGGAACAACAGCACATTGCCAAAGAGCAAAAGGCAATGCCGATCTCTCTCCTCGCTATTTACGAAAACCGTTTTCTGGATGAGATGCTAGCAAGGTACTATCCAAATCTCACCTTGCTGCTGCGAGTAACAGCTCGCATATATCGTGTTTTTTCTTCTGAACATCAATCACTCACACGTCTGCTTCCAATCGAACTTGAACGCGCTCAAACAGTTTACATTCTTCACATTCAGCAGAAATATTTCCATGCAGAACGAGAGCGTCTGGAACAAAAGGGAGAAGTAAGCACTAGCAGCAGCCTGCACCAACTCAAGCCTTTCCTAGACCAAACTGGTGTGCTCAGGGTGGGCGGAAGGCTGCAACAATCGGGCCTCAACTACGACCTTCGCCACCCCATACTGCTACCTCGTCACTCAATTTTTACATCGCTGGTTTTGATGCATGATCACCTTACTCATCATCATTGTGGTCCACAAACACTGTTGGCAGTATCCCGCAGAAAGTTTTGGGTGCTCAGGGGAGCCAGTGCAGCTAGAAAGATATACCGTCAATATGTGACTTGTGCACGTGCTAAACCAGTACCGTTAGCTCAACAAATGGGTCAGCTACCGTTCGATCGAATTCAACCGAATCCACCGTTTGCAATTACTGGCGTTGACTACGCCGGACCAGTCAGCATTGTCAGTCGCCGGACCAGAGGGGCAAAGCAAAGCAAGGGGTACATCACACTATTTATTTGCTTCTCCACAAAGGCAGTACATATGGAAGCTGTGTCAGAGCTCACCGCTGCTGCATTCCTGGCGGCATTTACACGGTTTTATAGTCGCTACGGTTTACCAGCAAAAATGTACTCGGATAATGCAACGACTTTCCGCGCAGCAGCCAAGCATCTGCGTGAAATGTACAATCTTCTCAATGCGGCGCAGCATAATGAAACGGTAACCGACTTCATGACTAACAAGGGCGTGGAATGGAAATTTATCCCTGCTCGCTCCCCGCACCATGGAGGACTGTGGGAGTCAGCAATTAAGGTTGCCAAGCAATATTTGGCAAAAATAACTAGCAATTACATATTCACCTTCGAAGAGTTGTCCACATTGATTGCCCAAGTAGCTGCTACCATGAATTCGAGACCACTCACGCCGATTTCGGATAGCCCGATGGATTCACAACCTCTCACTCCTGCTCATCTGCTTATTGGTCGAGCGCTCACCACTATTCCAGAAATTAACATGCTAGAATGCCAAATATCGTCCATGTCACGTTGGCAGTTTACTCAATGCCTCTCACAAGAGTTCCGAAACAGATGGCAGAAGGAATATGTGCTTTCTCTGCAGCGAATGAAAAGGTGGCAGCGAGCGTCGGCAAACGTTTCGATTGGAGATTTCGTTCTTCTGGTAGATGATAATTCCAAACCAAAACAATGGCCATTGGGAAGAATCATCGAGCTTTTTCCCGGACTTGATGGACTGATCAGGGTTGTAGCCGTAAAAACCTGTAGTGGCATTATGCGACGTGATATCCGTAAGATAAGGGTTATACCATTAGACGCAGATGAATTTTGTCCCATGAGACTTCAACCTGAAATTCCCAGAGGGAATTTGGTGGGCGGATTATGTTCGCGCAGTATCTCTACGTGATTCCCGGTTCGAGCAGTTATGCCTATGCAACCAATACCCAACAAATTATATATATAAAATTTGTATCACCGCACCTACATTTGGCATCTTGTACTTCCTTCGCCTTAATAAAGCTAGTATAGAAAATTGTTAACCAACCCACACGCGTTTTTTTTTCTGCTCTCAACATTAACAAGCAATCCCTTTCGATTTCGCGCGTTTTCGGGCTCTGGCCACTCTAATCGGGCAACATTAATGTTGGGAAAATTATAAAACAAGTTACATGCTACATGTCAGTTTTTAGATAATACCTACTTGCTAATACCGCGAAAATAGCTGTACAAAATCACGTCGGACTCGATTATCAACTAAATGTGTCGATTATTTGTAGTCGATTATACTACAACATGCAACATTGGTGTATTTTATTCATAATTAAATGTTTAGCCGTTAAAAATCAAATCAAAAATTATTTCGCATATGCCATAAACACCAATATCGAGACAATTAAATAAATTACAATTACAATAAATTTTCATAGTGACTAAAGTTCTTAGCGATAATGAAATAGAGAAAAACTGCTAGCCTGATTTTTAGTTAAGTCCTGTAAACAAAAATAAAGAAGCGAGAGTTTGTTTCCTTATATGGTAGTTTGGAATAACTCACGCGGTTTTTACGTTGATGGCAACAATAGAACCTATTCAAAAATCGGGCCAGAATGGTATTCTAAGAGCGCGGACAACCAGGTGTGATTTGTAATACAGTAGGATTTCGAATTAGGCAACAACGGCGTATCGCCTATGTTGCCAAAATCGAAACCGTGCTAAAATGAGTCCCTTTTTTGAAATGAAAAAACTGAATGTAAATGCCTTGGAAATAGACTAAATATTATTAATCAACGATTGCAACTATTTTATCTTTAAAAAGTCCGCTTAGAGCTATCTGTCCGGTGCAAGTAAGTTTTTGGCAATCTGCGGTAAGACGTAGTCCTACGGCAATAAAAATATGATTGTTCGAAATATCCTATAACCGCCAACTCCACGCGAAAAAGTCTATCATTGACATGCATCATAGAAGCATTTCAATTTCTGTGTAGCTCATCGAAATGGAACAACACAAAGCGAACTCCCCAATAAACTGCTTCCAAGTGACTTCTCAGTATCTTTGCCGCTGCAGCGCGCTGGTGAACTATACAGTTCTATGAAGTGTGAATTCACAGTAAGGATCGCACAGCGAAGTCACACTTCTATCTCACAGTGAAGTCACATTTGGTCTTCACAGTGGCAGTGTAGTTGTTTTCATGTCCGCTTTGTGCGGTGTTTCGGAGAAGAAAAGACGCTGTCGTCAGTTCCATTGCCACTTACACTACGTCTAGGAGCCAGTGAACTAATGATTACACCTCTGCATCCTTGCTATTCGCTGAGAGAACTGTGTGAATCACTCTTCGCACCCGCTGCAAGTTGAGGTGCTGGCCATCCCTGTCTGCAACAACAAGTTTCGTATGTGGCTCTGAAACCCGAAAGTTAAGGCCGTCTGCAGACCCGTTAGAATGTTAATTTCTAATTTTCTATTTATATTCATTCAAGTCTGCAAAAATTATCATTTGTGTTTACATAAATCTATAAATCTATAAATTTCTAGAAATCACGTAAATATTACAAAACTAAATAAGGTGTTCATCAAGTAACATAAATGACGCTTACAAGTATTTCTGCATCCAAGGAAAGAAAATATAATTATTGTAGGCAATGCGTTGTGAATTTTACTGGCAAATAAGGATTTTGTGGAATACCGAACGGATATTTAAAAATATAGTCAAGTTAATTATAGATGTTCCTAAGAAATTATATAATGATTATTGTGGCAGTAGAAAGGCTAGGCCACGCCGCTAGGTGGATTAATTCGGGTTTTTACGATGTTGTTCGCTAGTAGAAAGTTAAGAAAACAAAATGAGATCAAAGAAACAGTACAAAAGTAGCGCCATAAACATGCTTAAGAATGGCAAAAATAATGGTTTTTCCAGCGCTAGTCTGTTTTGATGGCACGAGCGATCCAGTATGCGCAAAATTTGTTTGAAATTTGTATAAGTTTATATATGGGAAAATCCATTTATTAGCATTTTCAGTTCTATACAGCACTATACCTATGTAGGGGAGAGACGTCTACAGTGAGACACTTTTTTTTCAAAAATTTTAAAATTTTTTTGGTGATAGTTACCAACGAGGTCTTCAATCCATTTGAAAGGTATACCCTTCTAGTTGTCTGAAAAAAAGTTTCAGCCCTTTTGGTTAAAAGATAAAATAGTTACAAACGCAAATGTGAAGGTATCTTTTTGACTCACTGTTCCCCAGTAGGTGGGAAGAGTGAGACAACGAGTATTGAATACTGAGACACATATTAGAATTAAACTTAAACCATATTTTTTATTTACAAATAATAGTTTAGAGGTCGTACTGTTTATTTTGTGCATAAAGGATACATTATTGTTGTGCATTATTGAAAATTCCGATTTTTCTCGCATATACATTTATATTCATATAAAGGTCAAATCCTTACCTGACCTTCAACTTATACTTCAGAACTCATTTACAATCAATTTATATGGATTGAGTTACAATTCAACACAATTTTTTTTTTTGAAAATTTCCCGCATCTGTTTGTCTCACTGTTCCCAATAGGAATGTTTTATAAGAAATAGTGAAATAGTGGTGTTAGCAAACAATGCTCTTATATTTTTACGAAATACGTGATCGTTTGATATAGCGCTGAAACGTGAAGTTTTTCGCATATAGTTTCTTTAGGAACATTTCTTGGTATAATAAGCCCCTTCTTGTGAGAGAAATCTTTGGGTGATTAATTCCCTTAAAAGTGAGATACGAAATTTATTTTCTCGTACATTCGAGATACAGGTATGGCACTTTCAGCAAAGTTGTAGTAAATATTAATACAAACAACTTTGTCAAAGACACCATACTTGTATCTTTTCATAGAAATTGTCCATGAAGCGTTATTCGTGGACAAACCCTTCAAAACAGTTTTTAAACCCTGGCTTATTCTGGTCAGCTTTTATGTGTTCATAGTGTTCTAGAAAGTTGTTTATCTTGCTAAAATCAACGTTTTTGTAGAACATTATTATACGCGATTTTCCGCAGTTTCGGAGATTTTGAGCATTTTTGATGAAAAATAGTACTAATTTGAGCCTCAATATTTCCCAAGGTGGCAAATGGTGGCAGACCAAATAACTCCTACTTAAAAGTACAACAAAAAACCTTTAAAAGCAAGTGTCAATTGTCTGTATCCGTTTGAATCCTCAAAAGTTATAGTTGTTTTAAAAATCCATCTCAGTCATGTTTATAGAACAATTAAAATGTACTTCGAATGCAATAAACGCCATTTTGTTTACGTTGACAATTTCTTTCTAACAAGTTGAGTTACCAGCAATTTTTTCGCCTATTTTCGAGTCGAAAATGAATGTAGACTTAAAATTATTTGCCGCGATTAATAAGAGCAAGACTTCCAAATAACTAACTTAAGTCTATTTTGTTCAATACCTTGGATTGGTGTCTTTTCAAAAGATCACACTCATAATGGGCTGGTACCGAATGACCGAAACACAAATGGTCGAGTCACGAATGGCTGAAATCCAAATGGCCGAATTTCAACAACAGTCACAGTCAAAAAAGCTCAAAATCTCCTAAACTTTAGAAAATCACGTATAACAATGTTCTACAAAAACATCGATTTTAGCAAGATAAACAACTTTCTAGAACACTATGAACACGTAAAATTTGACCAGAATAAGTAAGGGTTTAGAAACTGTTTTAAAGGGTTTGTCCACGAATAACGCTTCGTAGATAATTTCCATGAAGAGATACAAGTATGGTGTCTTTGACAAAGTTGTTTGCATTAATATTTACTACAACTTTGTTGAAAGTACCAAACCTGTATCTTGAATGTACGAGAAAATAAATTTCGTATCTCACTTTCAAGGGAATTAATCACCCAAAGATTTCTCTCACAAGAAGGGGCTTATTATACCAAGAAATGTTCCTAAAGAAACTATATGCGAAAAACTTCTCGTTTTGGCGCAATATCACACGATCACGTATTTCGCTGTTTGGACCACTGTGCGGGGGTGAGATTGTGCCAAAAACCAAAAATGTTTATTTGTGAAAATTTATTATATTTATGGAAACTGGTGACCTAAATTCAAAATGACGATGAACATAACATATTTATTCATAAATTAGAAAGGAAAACAAACAATCTTAGCAAGCTATTTAGCCTAAGCAGGGTTTCCAAGTTCGCGATCAAAAATACTCGGAAATAACGCTTGTAAAAAATGTCCCGAATCAACCAATTCCAACAAGAAATCGCATTTGAAGGTATATAAAGTAATCATTTACAATGTGTTGAAAGGTTATTATACGTTGGATAAGTTTTGATTACGAAAATAATATTTTTCAAAACTTTTCGAGCTTCATGGGGGTTGAGATTATGCCAAGCCATAATGATCGATCCAATTTGTGGATTTCACATGCACAACAAAAATACGTCAGTACACTCACATTCTTTACTATTGAGCACAATATTTTGACAGATTAGATTGCATCATCCATTTTGGAGCAAACAGCATCGTAGGTCAGCTAAATAATTTAAACTAATTTTTACTTTTTCTCTGGAAATTTCAGATGCTTTGAATAAACACTCTAATATAAGACAAATATATTAAACCGTGTATAAACTGCCAGTTTCAAGGAGGGGCGGGGGTGCATGGGCCACATGTCCTGCGACCGCGAGTTCTCGAACGAAGTAATGGTTACTTTTGTTAAATGATCCAAGATGTATATGCCCCCTCAGGATACACGCCCTCCCTATATCTCCCCCTTGTTTACCCTAGAAACGCTACTGGTAATATAAAGGTACTACTGGTAATATAAAGGCACTACTGGTAATATAAAGGCTGGCCATTGACTACGAGGTCATTTTTAGTTATTTCAGACCTCCCCGGGTTATTTTCATTCATACTTTTGACGTAGGACTACGTCTTACGGCAAGTTATGAGATAGGGTATCATTCCAAAAAATCGAAAAATGCGTGCGTCACGAAAAATGAAAGGTTTTGAGCGCTAATAACTCAGCGGTTTTCCAATCGATTTTCAATGTTCTTACACCAATCGATTGGAAAATCTTCTAAGAATTGACCCAAATAAAGTGTGGATTCCTGATGTTTATTTGTTTATTTGTTTATTTATATTTTATATCATCTGACAAATTTGTCTTAATGAACTAACATAACAATCAAAATGCACTAGACCTAGTAATTTTACTTTTAAACAAGTGCGAAGGTTCGCCGAACTCGAACAGATGCTCAATACTAGTGAATAACCTCACACTGAACGCTACGGGTTCGAAAAAGCCAAAGTTTGTACGGTGAAAATCGTTTACTAGCATGGAAGATGGTCTTAATACACGTTGCGATGCACGGAAGTTCATCATGGACAGGAGCTTCGGCGAGTCAATGTCGCCATTCAGCACTTTGGCCACGAGTAATACCTGTTGAAGTTTGCGACGCCGTTCAAGGGTATCCAGTCCAAGCAGACGACAGCGATCCGGATAAGGTGGAAGATTATTTGGATCTCGCCAGGGTAAGTCCCTTAATGCCAGGCGTAGAAATCTTCTCTGTACACGTTCGATGCGCAAGTTCCATGAAAGCTGGTGTGGAGTCCAAACCACGCATGCGTTTTTAAGCAGAGGACGTACAAGGGAGCAGTACAAAGCTTTTAAACAATGAGGATCTTTGAAATCCCGGCCTATTTTTGCGATGAACCCAAGTTGCTTGCTCGCTTTAGAAACAATTTCCGTTCGGTGCCTATCAAACGTCAGCTTACTGTCCAGGATAACACCAAGATCGTTGACATAGTCGACTCTATTTAACGCTTGCCCATCAATACTATACTCAAAAATAATAGGCGATTGAATTCGGTGAAATGTAATCACCTGGCACTTAGCAATGCTTACTATTAGCGAATTTAGTTTACACCACGTCACAAATTTATCTAATAAAAACTGGAGACAATAACAATCCTCGATGCAACGAATCGTCAGATAGATCTTTAGGTCATCGGCGTAAACTAGTCGGCAACTGTTTCCTAAGACATTTGCTGCGTCATTGAAGAAAATGATAAAAAGGAGAGGGCCAAGCGTGCTACCCTGCGGTACACCAGATTTGTTTGTAAATGTAGTTGATAAAACCGATCCAAGTTTAACTTGCAGAACTCTATCACACAAGAATGATTTTAGCCACGAAACAAACCGCTGTGAAGCTCCCAAACGTAAAACTTTTTTTAGCAAGATGTGATGATCAATTCGGTCGAATGCAGCTTTCAGGTCTGTATAAATTACATCGACCTGCGCTTTTTGTTCAATATCCCGAATGCAGTTTGATGTGAAATCGAGCAGGTTAGTTGTCACGGAACGACCAGGGACAAATCCATGTTGATCAGAGGAAATGTAATTCCTCGTGCTACTTAGCAAGGCAGTGCTTACAATCGTTTCGAACAACTTAGATGCAGCTGATAAACTGGTAATCCCACGATAGTTTCGTACATTTCGACGGTCACCACTCTTATAAACCGGGAACATATACGAATATTTCCAAACATCAGGGAATTTTCCTTGAGATAACGACTCGTTGAAAATGCAGCAAAGTGGCGCTGCCAGAATTTCCATGCAACGGCACAAAAGAACAGCCGGAATCCCATCCGGACCAGCAGAATACGAACACTTCAATCAAGTACGCGTCCGAGATGATTACGATGTAAGTTTGCTTGGTTCAAATTTAAAAAATCCATACCATCAACCAGTGCAGCACTAGCAGTTGTGAGATGCGTAGTCCCGTTATGTGTTATAATGCCATCACAATAGTTCCAAACTATGCGGGGTTGATTATAATCACCGCAAACTAATACAGTACTATCCGCAGCGCTGCTCTCATAGAAATCTCGGACGGAAGCGACGTGCGAATCAATGATAGATAAGTCACTTCGTTTGTCGGGGGCAATATATATGGCACACAAAAGTAGCTTCATTCCGTTGATTGTCGCCCTCACACATATCTGTTCCAGACAGCTGCCATGTGCAGTCTCAAAGATCGCACTCGGGTGTTGCCGTGCGATGCCAATCAGAACACCACCGAATGAACGTTTGTTGCTGTTTAGTGGACTGCGATCACATCGAAAAACGTTGAAAGCATTGCCGAATAATTGAAGAGATAGAATACTATCGTCGAGCCCAGTTTCAGTGAATATGATGACATCGAAGTTGCAGTCGTTGGTTGCCAAAAAAACATCATCGATCTTGGTTCTTAATCCGCGCACGTTCTGATGGTATATCCAAATATTTGTGGTATCACGATCGGAGTGTTGAAAAGATGAGCGGTACAGCAAAGGGAGCGCAAAAACATTATTGCAATATTCGCCTCTGGTGGGAGCCCGAAGGCACCCACCGTCATTGAATGAACACAGTGATAACGATTCTGGAACAGCAGCTGAAGCAGTAAATGGAGAGCTGCTAGACGCTTCTAGTTTTTTGGACGGTCGATGAATTCTCTGAATAACAATCCAGCCGGCCAGGAAGCAGGGTCCAATGCAGTGGATTTCATGCCGGGATCCAAACCAATTTTATATGACACGTACGAGAAATTAGAAGTATCAGCTCGTCTTTGAACAAGCCGAATAACAGCAGCGGGCTCGACCAAATCCAGGCAGCGTGAAACGATTTTTTGCACATCGCAATCGGTAATTTTTGGATTTAAACCGGATAAATAAAGCCAGAAGTAATTTTCGGGTCTAGCAGAAGCTACCGAAGGCACAGAAAGGTCAGAAAAGTCAACGTTGTTAATGCCACGATCAGATGTTATTTCTATCGGCAAACGGTCTGCACGACAGCGCTTAGCATTTCTTACAGGCCACACTGGTGTAGTCGATAAATTTGTAGGGGTACCGGCCACACATTCAACATTCGTTGGCTTATTCGCTATGCCGTCAAACTTTCTACTCAATCCCTCAACTATCTCGATCAGTTTTTGCACTTGAGCCGGCAAGTTAACAGGCAGTGGCGGATGAGAAGATTCATTCTCTTGCAATTCCTTTACATACGAAGCAATCGATCGGCCGTTCAGTATATCACGGCAGTTGGGACAAATAAACAGTATTTTGCCCTGCGCAAACAGTTCTTTGCAAACCCGGCTGTTGAATCCACAACATTGTTGGTTTATGTGGAAGCCTGATTCGCAAAAACCACAACGGATCGGTTCAAGATCATTAATCTCGATTTTGCATTCGCCGCATAATTCTTTCGCCATAGTGTTAGCGCCTTTGGGTAGGCAGAGCAAGCGATGTACGTAATGCGCTGAGTTGATTCACAGACAATATAAAAAATCAGACAATGCAAAGCCTGTACAAAGCACGATCCACTTAGATATCGAGAACGGTCGATTGGAGCAAAATTATTTGGTGAACTTCACTTTCCACGTATACACTACAAACTCAATATCCAGATCGATAATCCAAAATAGTACGAAATTGCCGTTGCACAGTGAATAATTAAAATAAACATACAGGTGAAAACTGATTGTAATCAAACACAAGCAGAGTTGCCAGAAAAAAAAATGTTGAAATGTTGAACTATTGAAAAATTGAAAATAATGAACCTATGTTCTACCAGAATTCTCGCTTCGTGATTGGTTGTTGGAAATGACGTCATCAAAGTAGAAACGCGTTTTAACGCTTCGGCTTATAATTCAGTCAATTTTCAATAGATTTCCAAGATATTTACACCAATTGATCGGAAAATTGATTGAAAATATTGGAAATATAGAAAACTATTGATTTTGTTTTTCAAATTGAATTTGAAAAATTGTTGTTTTTGAAGTGATTTTGAAAATTTGAATTATTTTCATATTTTTGTTTTCCCTCGTCAGTGCTTCCCTAGCACGGATGACAAAAATATATACGATATAAGCTATGGGTTAAGCTTCCTTATGATTGTATTTAATTTACGCCCTATAGAATCCGATCGAAAATTGTTCGGATAAGGCAACGAAAACATGCAAATTCACCAAGCGAGGTGTTGGAGCTGGAGCACTCAATGATCGCTGCCGTGATGGAATATCTGGCGACAGGAGTTCTGGAATTGGGAGGACATATGCTGCTCGCGACAACGAAACGATCAGAATTATCGTCACTTGCAGCTGGCCATCCGCAACAACGAAGAGTTGAACAAATTGCTGTTCCGTGTCACCGCTGCTATGAGAAGTGTCTTTCCGAACATCCAAACTGTTTTGTTGCTGCCCAAGAAGACGGAAAAGAAGGCTTAAATTTCCAGCATATCACGTCGAAACTCCGTTCTTTTAAGAACGAAACACATGTTCATGAAGATTTGAGGAATTTTCGCTCACAGATTTAAATTCTATTTAACTTAGATTGATCTGATTGTTCGCTTCTTTCGAATAATTTTAACCGATCACTTCTCGCGCTGCTGTTCGCTTGTTGCTGCTGGACGCTGGTTGCGCTGGTTGCAGCCAACAAATATACTAGTTCCAAGTAAATGTGTTCGGTCATGCGTCAAAATAAATGAAATTGGATTTAATCAAATGAAAGAGTTTTAGTAACATCTTTTGCATCTTAGCAACACAAATTTATCCATACAGTAATAATACGTAGCGTAATTTTTCTTTGGCAGCAAAAGGCGAACGGCTCACTGGTAACTTTGCTATTTTGTTCAGACTGAAATTGAAACGCTCTATTTCATTTTACGTAGATGATAGAATGAAGGACCATGAAAAATGGGTGTGGCCGATTCTTGTCGCTTGCTCTGGTGCATAACACGTGGTAAGCCGGCGAATAGCATTATTCAAACGCTAGCTGAGCTAGTGCCAACATCGTTTGCCAGGGCAAACGGAAGTCACGTTCGACTCGTGCACGTGTTCATCGGCAGCTTACCGTGTGACCGTGTGTTGGAGCTGAAGCACCATTTCGCTGCCGTGATGGAATATCTGGCGACAGGAGTTCTGGAATTGGGACGACATATGCTGCTCGCGACAACAAAACGACCAGAAGCATGAAGCATCCCACGTCACTTGCAGCTGGCCACTTGGAGTGGTATTTCATCGTGATTCAGGACTACACACACACGGTTTCGTTGATTGCATAGCTGCTGAGGCTTTCCGGTTGGTCCGTTGCAACAAGCCGTGTCTGGTTAGCGGTTATCGGTACTCCAATTTACCGAACAGAGAATTACGTTTAATGCGTTAGTGCAAGTTTATTGCAAGCAGGAGTTATGATAATCAAACAATCGGTTCTTTTAAGGGCCACACAACGATTGAAGAGTTTATGAGTCCCGTTTAGGACACGAATGCGAGCAGACGTGTTTCGGGTGTTCGGTGAAAGATAGAAATAACGGAGGGTTTGGTGAAGTCAAGTGAGAAGGAGCTGCATTTTCAGGCATTCAATTAGTGTTGGAAGAAATATGAATATAGTTATGTAAAAAGTGGTTCTTGGGTGTGCAATAGTGTTACGATAAGCGTATTATTTCAGTCTTTTTTCCCGTGAAAGTGCAAAAGTGAATCAGATTGCTTAGAGAATGTGAAACCGCTCGCAATGCGTATGTGGTAGTGATCTGAGAGAAATCCACGAACTTGCGGAAAAGAAGGGAAAATTTATCCGCAGTGTGCTAGTGTACGTGCCAGCTAACTTGACCGTGCGTGACGATGAGGCGCAGTATTGCGCAGACTTGCTTAGGGTGAACTGAATATGATATAATCGCACAGTAACATACATATATACATCCGCAACGCGTAGTCGTAGTGGATAAGCTTGCATGATAAGGTAGGACAGATGCCTCAATACACAGAGAACTTCGGTAAGTGACAATGAAAATGAAGCAGCGAATGCCTCAGCAGGGGCTCGCACACATGCACGCACGAGTGCATACGAAAACGAGGGCACTCCGTGGTGAGAAACGCTCGAGGAACGAGATAGTGGTGAATTCAATTTGATTGCCTTGATGAGTGCGGCGATGAGCTGAATGGTGCCCTCTTTCAATGGTTGCGCCTGAAGACAAATTATTGGAATTTATTAGAATGACCCTAATCATTCGGTAGAAGTGTTTCTATCTGATATGAGAAAGTTTCATTCGGCAAATCAGGATAAGTATTCTGTTTTCATTCGTGTATTGCTGACGTGACTTTTTTTTGTGCAAATCAATCTGATCAGCTATTGTCGATAGTTGTTAATATATTTTTGTAGTCTTTCTGCCAGACTATCGGGGGTAATAGGTATCAATAAAATAAACGTAAATTTCGAAGTTTCTCCATATATAGTCTGACTAAAGCCGCTAGTGTTTAGAGATGTGCAATGCACGGGTGAAAACAAGTATTGGTAATATTGTTCCTTTTAATTATTGGTCTCAATTTTGAATGTATCAAACTAAATACGCGCCAGAATAATGAAAATTATTCTGGAAGTGTGGATATGTAAAAGTATTCATGCGGGGCTTATTGTTTATGAAGGCGACTTCGGAATGTACGTGTATATCCAGGCATTCTAGAAATGGGTCGCTGGATGAACAATAGAGCTGTCACCTTCCATCTCCAGGACTAAAATTATTTGCATTTGCAGAAACAAACTTTCTAGCTAATAGATGCAAATAATTTTTTTACATAAAAGCGCTGCCGGTCAGCGGGCGATGGATTGTATCACACACACACACACACACACACACACACACAACGATTGAAGAGTTTATTATATTTTCTTGCCCAGTTAATACCATAATAACACAGGCAACAAGGGAAAAGTTTAATTTTTCGCCCTTGCGGACGACCAACCAATGACGGAAATAAGTTTTCTGGTCACAGGCGACATTTTCTGCGACTTCCAATACGTCTGCAGGTTGTAAATGCTTTATACGTGTCCTTTTGTAAGCCGCAGAAAAGTTGTAAGCCGCAAAATTTTCATCTTTTTGAAAACTCGCGCGTACCGTCTACCGATTACCAGAGGAAAAGCACTATTCAACGTAGAAACATATCATACAAATTTATTGACTGTTTGGTTTAGTTACTAACTTGGTTTCGTTTTAATAAAATAGATTCAATCAATTCATGGATATAACTCCAAAATCGGTTGAGGATTCAATGTATACAATGTTTCTACTTTGATGACCGTTACGGATGTAGCTTGTATACATGAAGAATCGTATTATTATATACATGGATACATCCTACTATCGCTACAAAGAGACTTACGTGGTCCTACGTCACCTATGCGGTGGTGTCTAGTGCACAACCCCTCTGATGTTTGAATGATGCGTTGTTTTGGGTCGACCCCCTGCCCCTAATAATCCACTTAGTTCATGGACTAGTTTATACTGATATTTATGTGTATTGTTTATAAACATGCTAATGTTCACTGTTTAGATATTTACCTTACCTTTATGTTTTTAGCACAATGTCACCCCCTGGAAGGGGTGAGATTGTGCCAAAGTTCATGCACTTCCAGAAAAATTAACTTACATTATAACTAAACCATCTCTACGGTAGTTGTTAATTGAACAATTTAAAATCGGGGTCAATCCCGGTGTAGTGGTTAGCATTCACGCCTCTCACCCCGAAGACCAGGGTTCGAATCCCAACCCCGCAGAAGTCACGAATGACCTAAGCTGTTAAAGTGATCAAACAAGTATTAAACGTTAAAGTATAATCAAACAAAAAAACAATTTAATATATATTAGGGTAAGGGATCTAGTTTTTCGACCCTGTGCTAGTTTTTACACTACTGCTGAAAAATTCACCAAATAAGTTTCTATAAATTTTCGGAGGGAACGGTAAAAGAAAGTCTTTCTCCTACCGTTCCCTCCGAAAATTGTAAAACATATCAGCAGTAGTGCGAAGTACGGAAGTACGTACGGAAGTACGGAAGAACTAATTATTGTGTGAAATTTTTAAATCATAGTGTTAGGTGGATTTAAAAAGACAGTGTTTAGAAAAAGGATGAAATTTCACTTATTTGAGTTAAATGACACTAAAAACATTAATACTTTTCAAAGTAATACAAGTGTTCGATGTCTGAGACTGAAATATTCGAGCTTTGAATGTCGACCATGAAAGTGTTCGAAGTTTGAATCAAAACCGATCAGCAGTTTTTTAGTGTTTTTCAATGTAAATTAACATTTTGTCCTCATTTTTAAAACTTTAACACGAAATTAATTAAACTATCATGCTATTAAACCATTTATGGGAATAGAACAAAGATGTTTTCGAACATTTTTCTTTGAAGAAAGCTTCAGCATAGCTTAAGTGTTCGAAGTTTGAATCAAAACGGTACCGTAGAGATGGTTTAGTTATAATGTAAGTTAATTTTTCTGGAAGTGCATGAACTTTGGCACAATCTCACCCCTTCCAGGGGG